>NW_010272182.1:0-6228 GCF_000690775.1 Eurypyga helias
GCTGCTCTTCTCCGGCCGGCGAGCGGGGCCCGCCGGGGAGGCCTGTGCTGAGGGCTCTGTGTGCGGGCCTGCCAGCCACCCTCCTCCCCTGGGGAGAAGAGAGCTGCCCAGTGGGCTTTCTCGTTCGCTGCCTCTTCTCGAACGTAGCTTATTAAAATCTGCTTGTGCCGCTGTACCCACTCTCCGCTCGTGGGTTTTTGCGTGAAGTGCATTTCTCACAGCTGCCATCCCATCTAGCATACCAGGCATTACGCTATGCCAGGGAGCCTCTTGTATTTCAAAAACGTCTGCTCAAAATAGTCCTCTCCTGTCTGAAAACATTGATGGCTTGGGTTGTGCATTCTTTGAAGTTACGGTTTACAGGATGTCAGAACCCTCGAAAGCGGTTTTAGTGTCCAAAAATAAGTCTGGTACAGACTTGGAGAGCACATCGGTGTCTCAGACTTAGCAGGTGTTTTATAGCAGATGCTGGAGGTAGACGACATGTCAACAGAAAAAGTCTGGTGTTAGCACAGCTTTGTTCTCTCTCTGTGCAGGCTGTAGGGATCTCAGAAGTGTGCATCGCTAGTTACAGTGGCCAGGTGCCAAAGGGATAAACTCGGAGAGGGGTCTTAGAACATGGATATCCAAAAATAAGTTAAAACTAAGTTCCTGTTTTCTGAAAGTGAGGGTTTTTTTCAATGTATTTTAATGCTGTCTACATTATATGAGTGTGTTCTTGGGAACTTTGTTATCAATAGTTTGATTTTATACCTATGGGGTGCTATTTCTCAAATAGCAGGTTTTCATTTGATGCTTTATATTGGCCCTCTCGCTTCAGTGCCTAGTTGTAGGGGTTTGTGCTAGTCAGGGAACAGTTAATTAGCTTTGATTGCTGGCAGTGGTTTAGCTTCCCCAGCAGGGAGGTGGAGAACAGGCCATAACTACTGGGCTGTAATTAAGACTAGTTAACTGTTCTGTGGCTGAAGTCAAGATGCTGTAATCTTCCCCCATGAATTCACCTGCAAACCACTTGGGAGTAAACTTACAGTTTGGAAAGCTGCATCTGTAATTATCATAATAGGTATATTTCTTCTAATCGTATTCTCTAATTGCTTTATTATGGTAAAAAATTTAGTGATAGTTGCAAGCTGAAGGAAAAAAAAATCCGGAGTGATGCTAACTGAAACACTTCAGCTGAAGATTAAGTTTATGCTAATAAAAACTTAACCCCAGGTAGAATTCTAGCTTTGACTGGAACGTTGTTAAATATTGACCTTTTTGAATGGAAACTTAAATCTAACACAGACTTCAGGTGAAACAGCTCCTTGTAGACAAACATTAGGTGGCTAAGAGTTTTTTTTAAAACGAATTAGCGGTATGAACTTGAAGTGCTGCTCAACACTTAACAGTGATTTCAGTGGAAAGACAACGGGAGAATGATGGCAATAAGAAGAAAGATCTATTTAAAGAAAAAAGAATTTAAATAAGTTCGCTGACGTAGTGTTTGTTGTGGGCTTTACACATGTGTCTGTATATATATGTCGTGGCATACAGAGTTTCTACAAAACTAAATCATCAAAACCACGCGGCTACAAATAATCCCTCAAACAGCTGGCAAATGGCCAACGTTTTTTTAAAATTACCAATGTACAGATAATAGAATTTAAGGGTTTCCTGATGTCCTTAACACTCCAAAATGTGATAATTCTTTCTGTGTAGAAGGGGCTATTTAAACTATTCTAAATCTAACACTCTGTATTTTTAAAGATGTCTAAAATAGTCTGATTTCTCAACTATATCAGTTTTCTTTTCTGTAAGTGGGAATGTTTGTTGCACAGTCTAAGTCCATCATTGTACTTTTTAGCTAAAGTTGTGTGAAGCTACTTTAACTGTGCTTTTATTACATCTGAATGATCATTGCATTGGGTTTTTTTCTGCATGATTAAGAAATGGGTGTGCACAGGGGAAAAGTGAATTCCTTTTATCTTTTACATTAAAATTTGACTGAAGAGATGAAGATCTAATTATGTTTGATATACATCCTCCTCAGATCTCAAAGCTTTTGAAAGAAGACTTACTGAATATATTTCATGTTTGCAACCAGCTACAGGACGTTGGAGAAGTAAGTCTAATGTTCCAAGAGATAAATAGGATTCTTTTTTCCGTTTTTTAGATTTACCAGTGTGTATCTTTGAGTTTTATTTGCTCAGACAAAAATCTATGCTTAAACTCTCTTTATAATTTTTGTGACATACATTTAAACACTCCACAACAAGGTAATGCACGATAACCAACTAATGCTTTAGCCACAGTTAGAAAAATTAGGTCAAGATTGAATTGGCTCAAGGATGAATTATTCTGGAAATAGTTGGGACACTAGGTTGTATTTCTTTCTGTTTTGTTCTTTTGTTGTTGGGGATTTTTGAAGACTCGGACTTCCCAGTCAGTCCCTACAGTTACTTGAACCAAAATAAAACTGGAGGTGAAAAAGTTACCGCAGTAACTGCCATGAGGCAGAAATGTCCTCATCTCTGTTCTAACAGGGAAGTTTGAAGGAGAGAGGAAGGTAAAAAAACCCCACAGATAGGCTGCCAAGTTTGGGATCAATAGTCACGGTGGCAACAGACTGCTTTTTTGTTGTGAGATTCTGCTGAAGTTTCCATATTCAGTGAATACAGACGTATTTTAGAACATATAAAATAGCATCTTTTCTCCTGAGAGGCCAAGAGGTTAATGTCAAATGAAGGGACTGAGTGAATGACTACTTAAAAAGCAAAAAAAAAAAAAAACCAACAAAAAACCCCACGCACCCCAAAACACAACCAACCAAACACCACCACTGCCCCAAACTGTCTCGCTTCAGAGCAACCGGGAGGCAAGCAGATAAGTGTAAGTAGATCTGCCCAGCCTGTGTGCACTTGCTGTAGGAATGTCTTTGGCTTCCAGAATTCCTATGCACTGTCAGGTGTAATTAAAAAAAAAAAAAAGGACTTTATTTGCATCCAGAACTTCAGGCTCTGCAGAAAACACTCGGAAGTGTCAAATATCCAGTGAAAGCTGCAAGGTTTTATGGGTGTGCAATAGAATATGAGCTTTCTCCACCTTTATATTTCTTCTGGTTTCTTTTTCCGTCAGCGCTTTCCCCCATCCTGTGTAGTCCCTCAAGTTCAGTTGAGTATCTTGTGCTACTCTGTTATGTATCGAGCATTACCCGTTTATAGGGAACTGATTCTTCCAAAGCCATTCTGCATGTGTAGAGGTTTTGGTTAACCTTCATGTGCTAAAGCTAACATGCCTCCTGACTTGTGTTGAAATGTTGTGGGTGCTCTCCTTGCTTGTAATTGGTGTGGGGAGCATGCCACACCTTCCTTGTGCCACTGAAATGGCTGGGGCTACTGCCTCGGGCTTTTCAGAGAGCAGAGCAGAAGCTTTAGTGCTACTCTGCAGTGTAACGGTGCAGCGTTTCTGTTCCCCAGGCTGCATACACTCAAAGGTACAACTCTTGCTCCAGTCTTCCAACTCTCATCTTGCTAACTGTTACTTTGGAAACTTTCATTTCTTCCAAGCATCAGGATATTCTTACTTGACAGAATTCAGATTTTGATACCTGCTTGTCCTGTCAAGGAATCTGGTACAGAATCTTTACAGTTTCACATAATGGAAGTTTCTTTGCCTAGTTGATTTCCACCTTCCAAGCAGGAGCTTTTCCTCTCTCAGAAGTGGGAGAATAAATAAATGCTTAAGAGCTGCTGCTGAAAAATGAATGCTTTTTCATAGGTGTGAGGTACACTGACACTCGTTCTTTCCTTTATCAGTGATCCTGATAGTGGTCTCAGTCTGCACAGCAACTGGTGCTTGGAACTGGTTAATAGACCCGGAGACCCAAAAGGTAAAGGTCATACTAATCCCAAACGCAGTCTGTTCCTAGCTGGGTGTTGCAGGTAAGTGGCATAGTGTCTTTACATCCAAAAGGCTAAAGGTGGTTCTCCCGTGAAACTGGGAGATGGTTGCTAGTTACACACTTACCGTCTGGAACTCGTGGAATGTGTCCTGGGACAATGCCTACCAAAATGCCACCCCTTGAATGCTTATCCAAAGAATTGTTCACGAGTACTTAGACAGGGCTAGGAGCAGTATTTTTTTAGGTTAAGTGAAGTAGACAGTAACTTTCTGTGTGTTTATAGTGTATTCCGTATGTATATAGTGGGACTAACCTGATTTCTTTCCTAGGTGTCATTTTTCACATCACTTTGGAACCACCCGTTTTTCACCATTAGCTGTATTACCCTGATAGGCTTGTTCTTTGCTGGAATACATAAAAGAGTGGTGGCACCATCAATGTATCCTTCGATCCCGTTTGCCAGGTTAAAAGCGTCGCAGTTGCTGCTGTTCCTGCAGCCTGTGCTCGTGCTGCTTTTTCCGTTTTTCTTCCTGTGTACAGGTGTTGGCTGCTTTCCTTGACACACTCCGCACAGTATAGCGGCTCGATGTCGAACTGTTTTGGCAGAATATAATATGTCCTGTGATGATGTAAGTGTCAGTGGTTCATTGCCTAAACCTTGTTTTTAAAAAAATCATTTGAAAAGGTACACAGGGTGTTGGTTTTTTTCTTCTGCACAGGACCTGTATACATCTTAACAAATTCCGCGTGCCTGTGAAACCGGAATGTGGAATACTTAGTGTTGTTCTGAGTGCTGTTTTAAACTTAGTCTGTAAAAAGGAACTTGAGGTACAGTTGTTGGACTCAACTTTAAGATTCTAAACTTTATTTTTTTCTTGTCTTGCAGACTGGAAAACTGATTTTGAAACCTAGGCCTCATGTTCAATAAGGGCTGTCTTCCTTCAGTTTTTTTTGGCTGCCATGGAAACCAAAAATTACCTTTAAGGTAGTGTGACAGCAAAAAAACAAACGGGACTGGTTGTCACTGCCTGGGAGAGAAAGTCTTACACAGTGGACAGTGAAAGTGTGCAATATTACTTTCTTAAATATTTACCCAAATTCTTTGTTATCATGTTATCAGTGCTTTTGCTACTTCTGATTACCTCTTTTCAGTATTAGTGTCACTTTTTTACTTCAGTTAGAACAGCACACACACACATGAAGTGTGTTAATTGGCGGTGAAGTTGAACTTGAAAAATCAAACCTCGTTTGTGTTAACGTGTCTTTGTAGGCTGTTGTAAATAGCAGATGGATGCCAGTCTTCAGGAAAAATGTAATATTTGCCGTATGGATTTATTTTGTGTTCATGAACAGTACTGAAAGGAACACTTAGCATTCCCATGATGTTTTATTAGCACACTTACTGATTACAGCTGCCCTTGTCTCCTGGTCACTCTTTTTGGAACTGGTGAAAAGGCCTGCAGAAAGACTGTCTGTGCTGGAGAAAACTGGTCTGACTGTTCAAGAACTTTGCGGCTCTATCAAGGATCACACTTGTCACGTTGTACATGTGTAATGCTCCGACCACTTTCGTTGTGGCCATATGTAGCTCCTCGTTCGATCTGGTTCACGACACTGCGATTTTAAGATTTTAATCTTTTAAAAATCGTCTTAAATATATACGTGTGTACCTTCCCGATTGTAAGGTGGTACTGTGTTTCAAGTCCATGTGACTGTTCTGAGTGGATTTTTATGCTGTGATAGTCCGAATATGAAACTAGTATTGCAAAAGTGTAAGGTCGGATTTGGTGAAGATGTAAAGAGTGCCACAATAAAATACAAAATCTGTCATTCAGAGTGTTAGAACCAAGGTGTGAATGTTATGTACATAAAGTGTAACTTCCAAATAGCTAAAACTGTAAAGAGTTTTAAGAGTTTAAGTTGTCCAAGGTGCCTTTTTAATTGTTTCAAACTTTTAATTGACTAAAACTGCAAAGCTGTTACCACTTCAGAAACTCCTCCTGCGAGGCAGACTGGCTTCTGCAGGCAGCCTGTTGACGTACCTGTGCCAGTTGAGGCAGCAAGCGTTGTCTCCTGTAATTTTTCCAGCGAGTCTTCTGCCCATCCACTGGTTTTAACTGCTGTATATTTTGTAGGTAAATGTGTATAAAATAAATTCTTTGTATAAACAGACGTTATCTTCTTTTGTGCTGTGCAAATACAGATCTCGGGAACACGAAGAACTTGGGAAGTTTTCAGCTGCAGGCCGTGGCTCTCAAACCGGACCAACAGTTCCTACATTTCCTGTGGTTCTTAGAATCTAAGCTACTGACAGCAGAGAAAGCCCGCCCCGTTTTCCGCCCTGC
>NW_010272183.1:0-1246 GCF_000690775.1 Eurypyga helias
GTGGACGTGGATCATCTGGACTGGGAAGGGAAGCCGCGCTGCGCTGCTCTCCCCTTTCCCACCCCCTCGCCCCTCCAGCAGCCTGGGCTGCCGGCTCTCCCCCGAGCAGGACGGGAACTTTTATTTGCAGCTCGCAGCCCGTGGCGAATGGTGGGAATCTCCGGTCCTCTGCAGTGTGAGTACGGGGCGCGGGCAGCGCGCGCTGGGGCGGGGGGGGGGGGAGCCCGAGCCCCTCTTTTCTTCCCCTTTCTCCGTTCTCCGGCTCTCCTGGCTCTGCAGGGCTATCTCCCGTGGCTGTGACTAACCCAGGCGGACCCGGGCTGCCGCGGTGCCCGGCGAGGTTAGCGCTGCATGCAGCTCCCGCACCCGCTGTCCCCGGCTCACAGGCTGGCACCCCGACTATTTGTCAAGAGCCCAGAAACCAAGCAACCCAGAAAATAACCCTCCCAAGCACATATTCTTCCATAGCATTGGGCTCCTGCCTCGATTTAGGACTTGTTTTTTCAATTTATTTTCTTTTTATTCTGCCTTCCCCCTCTCCACATCTCAGCTAGTCAATGGAAGTCGGAGTGTCCGAAATATTTCTGGTGGGATTTTTGGTTTTGTTTGTTTCATTACGATCATTGGAGTATAGTAGCACTGGCAAACATCACTTCAGGCTATTTCGCAAGAAATATTCCGGGCGGTGCACATCGTCTTTTAGCTGCACCGCGATCTTGCAAGTATCTCGTTTCCTAAAGCGATAGGGCAACGTTAGGGATTGCATTTCCAAAACTGCAATACAATGTAATTGTGTCATCTCCTCTGTCTGAGCTGAATGGTTTGATGCCACAAATTCGTAAGAGACCATGGATGAGGGAGATGGGAAGGATAAAAACCATGCTCTCGGCCATGTAGACGAGTCTTTGACTTTTGTTGAGTTCGAGTCCTTTTGTTAGCACCAAAGTTGCGAGATTGGGCTAAAATTTGGTTTAGGTTTAGAGAAGAACCTGCCACCGTAGCAGAGGCACCCGCAACACCATTACATGTTAAGTTATAAAGCAATATCTGTGTGGTTACTGTGCTCTGGTCTCCTCAGTGTTCGCGAGAAACTGAAAGTAACTCATCGCACGCAGCTCTCAAATCGCTCTTGGTCTAACCAGGAGGTAAAAATGTTAATTCCTCCGGTCCACTGAGAAGTTTAACGCCGAGGCCGACTGCCCCGCCTGCCCCCCAAGTTGCAGCCCTGAGCCCGGCACGGCGGGAC
>NW_010272184.1:0-757 GCF_000690775.1 Eurypyga helias
CCCCCGCCTTTTCTTTTTTGCAAGGATCACAGGTAGAATTATCAGATGGAATGTTTTTTGTTGAGGAGAAAAGGAGTATGCCCATACAGCTGACTTTGGCTTTACAGATCTCTTTTTGTCATTATGGATTTGACATCCAACTCCAAGACCAGTATTGGTATTTACCTTTTTTCCCCATGTTTCTCTACTTACAAGGAACTGCAGTTTCAGCAGTTGCCTCTTGGTATACAAGCTGTGTGACTCAGAAAGATCAGATCCTCAAAGTACTAATCTAGTGTAAAATACATGTATTTATCTGTCTCACAATGAAAAATTTCAGGTTAGATGCTTGGTGAGTAGTTGCTGGTTATACACTGTCCTCTGCTGGAGAACAAATGCTACAAGTGTATAGTGCTTTAATAATTTCCTTGTAACTTTCAGAGTAATAAAAAGTCTGTAGCCTGTCCGTTGGAAGTTGTTTGCTTTTTTTCTCTAGAGGCACAGAACGGGGGGGTGGGGGGAGGTAGAAGACACTCCCCCCCTCCCCACCATTAAACTGTAGAAGTAGGTCCTAGAGGGAACTTGAGAAATTTCTTTGTTGGGTGTCACTGAGCTTGTTAGGATAGATGTTCTGATTTGTTCCAAATCTCCAGCCAAAGGGATTTTGTAGCCTCCCAAGATAATCTGTTCTATCTCCCAAACTAGATTGGTCTAGTGGTCTTTAAAATTCACAGATTCACAGTGTGGTAGGTCTTGGAAGGGACCTCTAGAGGTCATC
>NW_010272185.1:0-206 GCF_000690775.1 Eurypyga helias
AATCCGGCTTTAGCGCCGAGCCTGCCGCAGCTGCCGGCCTGCGTGCTCACAGCCAGGTACCCCGCTGCCGCCGCTCTGTGCCGGGGGGCCGGCAGCAAGACCCCCCCCAACGTCCCCACCTGCCCAGGCTGTTCGGGTTTCAGCTGAGCCGGGCACGCAGAGGTCTCATGTTCCCTGGAGCTGGAGACAGCTCTCCCGGAGAGACG
>NW_010272185.1:349-2195 GCF_000690775.1 Eurypyga helias
CTTGGGATCCCGGGTCAGCCCCCAGCACCGCCACAGGCACGGCGGGCACACAGGCAGAGCTGGGGCAACAGCCCGAACCTGGGGGGTCCCTGGACACCACCTCCCCAGGGAGGCTGGCCCCAGAAGGGCAGGGACACACACAGGGACCCCACTGACACCTCCCCTTGCCCCTCCACAGAGAATCATCCCCCCCCGGGATGGGCCTGGGAGCCCAGGCACTGGGAGCAGAGCCAGCCAACGCTACGGGAGCAGGGTCTGCCCTTCCCCCAGCAGACGCAGACGTGGCTTTCCCCCTGACCTGCCTTCCTAAAATTAGCACCCCAAACCTGTTTTTAAACCTACGGCATTTCTCTCCCCCCACCTCCCAGCCAAGCAAAGGCAGGGCCATCGCCCTATCTTCCCTGAGGCACAGTGGGCACCCAGAAGTGCAAATCCAGCTGCCCAGGAGCACAGCTGGGCAACCTCACCTTTGGGGTGGGGGCTCTGGGGTGCACCCCCATGTTCATGGGGACACCAGCAGACATGGGGAGGGACAACTGGAAACAAGCTGCCCACTGGACAGCTGGACAGCCCCACTGGAGAGTCTCCCCAAATAGACCTGCTGGAGACCTTCATGAGATATCCCCACCGGAGACCCTCATGAGATAGACCCACTCATGGTCCCAGCAGGAGCTGGGCAGTGTGGTCACCACTCCTGGGCTCACCTAGCCCCAGGGCAACCTAGGGTTCCAGCCCCAAATATGGCTCCATGGCTCAGCCTCAGGCCGGGCGATGGCCCCAGTGCAGAACTGGCAGCGGCAAGAAGGAGCCAGCGGCTCTCAGAGCTGCCGTCCGGGCTAGCAGGGCTAGCCCAAACACCTGCCCCAGCAGCTCTGGGCCATCCCTGCCACGCCGTTCAGGGAGCAGTGTCCATCCGGGGTCTTCCCTTGAAGAGGGCAAGCAGCACCCGTGTCCTCGTGGACAGCTCTGCCCAAGCCCGGGGACATGTCCTTGTCCTCAGGCTGGGCTGACTCGTGGCCACCAGCCCCAGCACCATCCTGCAGTGAAGGATGTGCTGGGCTCTGGGACTTCCCAGAGAAGGGAAAGACACCAGGGGAAGGAGGTGGTGGAGCCAAATGTCACAGGGGGGGCATGAGGAGGGTTTCCCAGCACTGGAGCCATGGTACGGGTTAGTCAAGGCTATTCCCTGCCAGCCGTGTGCCCCAGGATGGCACAAGGGGGTCGTGAGGAGCCGCGGGACAGGTACCAGCCACCACGCCGCGTCCTCCCACACGCAAGCACAGGTACCAAAGCGAGCTGGGAAGAGTGGTGGGGAAAATGAGGCACAAGTCTGGATGTCAGGTAGCGGCAGGGGAGCCCTGCCCGGCACCAAGACAGCCGGGCTGCTGCTGGCACAATCCCACCTGGAAGGAAGGTGTTGAGCCCGTGCAGGACAAAGTCAGGCAGTGTGGGGACAGGAATAGGGATGGGGACAGGATGGGCACAGCACGAGGCCCGTGGCACTTGGTGCGACTCTAGGAAAGGCCAGATGAGACAGTGCCTTGACCCCATAGGGTCTCAGCAGGCTCTAGGCTCAGTGCTGGGGTTTATTTTAAACTTAAAGCCACTGTCAGGAGCTCAGGGCCGCCCGGGGAGTCTGGTGGCACAAATGGTAGCACTGCAGGGACCGATGGACAGGTAAAGCCCAGAAAAATGACATTAGGTTTTCTATCACACCCCTGGAGATGCGTTTCGCCTTGGAGTTCCAACTCTCTAAAACACACCCAACCTTGGCGGGATGACACCAAGGGGGTCGACGGCAAAAAATCCAGCCTGCCATTCGCTGCAGGCAGCGCTGGGGACACCA
>NW_010272186.1:0-15077 GCF_000690775.1 Eurypyga helias
CCAAACCAGTCTGTGAGTCTATGGCAGGGGGTGGTGCCCTCATGTTTCTGAGATGGCAACATCTCCAGAACCTCAGGCTTGCTCGTAAGTTGGATGATGGATCAAGTGAGAGCCCTGATCCATTAGGCAGAGCAATGAAAATCCAGAAAAAAAACGTATCAGGAGTTTTTCTAACAGACCACTTTCAGCCCAGAGAGTCCCTGAGACAGAGTGTGCTGGATGCATTTAATTTTGCCCGCCCAAGTCAGTACTTGGTCTAACTACCCCAATAATCTTGAACATTCTTACCAGGGAGGTCTCGCAGAGCAGCTTGCTTCCTCTCACCAGATTGCCGATGGTTATATGGAAGTACGTGTTGCCACTGCTCCAATTGGAGATCTTGGTGAAGGGGTGAGTGATGAGAATATCCTGGTGGGAACACAAGACATGCACTCAACACACAGGAGCCTCAACTTTCACAAAGGTCTGTGAGGACCTCTCATATCGCCATTCACTTTCCATCAAAGCAGACCGAGGATGTCTATGATGAAACTGTATCATGGCCTCGTGGAAATGGCAGTGGGATGCAAGACTCTGGATCCTCCGGTGCTTGTGGAGGACTGACATACTAGAATGACCATGTAGCTGGTGGAAGTAGCTAGTAGGAGCTCATTTACTCCATCTCCTGCCCTAATTAATGTCTGTGAAAGGATTAAAGAAGGATTGTGTGTATCTTCCAGTTACGGGGCCCTAATAGTTGATGCTCCCAACCAGCTGGGCTGGTTCTGTGCAGCAGTGAATTTCTGTCTCCAGGAACATTTCTGGCTACCCAGCCTTTGTAAATAGGCTTAACGAGAACGCCTGAAAATCTGAACAACACGCTTTTTGGGATGACATCTATGAGAGGTGTGGAGTGGGCCCAGGAGCATCTGGTGAAGACCTCAGTTTTGCTTACCTTGGTTTTGGGATCAATGAGGCTGACTCCATGCTTATTGATGGCAATTAGAAGGATTTCTGGATAATTTGGCTCTGTAGTTTGCTGTTGGAAATGAGATGAACTGGTTAGAGGATGTGTCATGCAAAACCAGACCCCTTCCTATTTCCTCTCTCCTTGTCTTCTGCCAGAATTTGGTGGCCCATTAACTGCTATCCAGCTTATCCTTTAAAGATAAACATAGAGCTTATTAAGGTGTCAGCAATAGTCAGGGCTGTCTAGTGAAGTACAGGTCTCCTAAAGGCATGATAACTAGTGGGTTGCTGACAGCATTAAGTTCCTTGCCATTGGCATGGAAGAGCTGTGACAGGCTGGCTAAACCCAGACATCTCCTTTCCTCTCCAGTCCCTCTCATCCTCCTCATGCTTACTGCTGTGGACCTCCAGTCCAAGACTACACTGCTCTGTCCCCTTCTGATCTTTACATTCAATTTTGTTCCTGTGCTAAACTCTTCTCCCAGCCATGAGGACCTTCGTTTTGTTCATTGATGAGGTAGGGCACAGGTGATGGGGGCTCAGTCTGGCCCTGACACAGATTTCTTGGCTACCAAGTCACTTCTGGTGGAAAAATTAAAGGATATAATCAGATCCCTTGTTTCAACTAAGAGGGACATGACAAAAAATAGAGTGCCCAAGTTCAAGGAACTGATGAGTCATTTCATCAACTTGTTTCCAGCCCACTGTGTGGTCATTGACAAGAAGGAGTTGCAATAAGGTGTCCAGAGTACTTGGACAGACTTCATAATTATTGGCCTTTACTCTCTTTGATGGGAGCCTGGTGCCGTGGTGCGTGGTTCATGGTGTGTGCAGACATTCCCTGGAAAACTGCATGTCCCCTTGGCAAAACAGAGAGTGGCTCTTGGCTCTTCAGCAGCACAGCTACAAATGCAGACCCAAGGGCTGAGATATGCTGAAGCTCTACTCTGTCTGTGTGAAGAGGCAGGGCAGCAATAAATGACCATTATTGGTCCTTTACTGATGGAGAATCTCACAAGCTCGCCTGACACTAGTACAACCCTGTATACCTGGAAACCCTCTGAGATACAGGGCTCCTGACCTTGGCTCAAAGCTGCCAGAGAAACCCCAGGCTGGGCAGGTACCTTCACTTCGAAGAATGCTGATCCAAACGTAGGCCACTTGAAGATAATTTTAAGGAAGGCAAGCTTGGCTTCTTCTCTTGTTTTGCCTGCGTGCTTATTGTAGTATGCCACGATGGACTGCAACAGAGAAAACAGAGCTGGAGGGTTTGCACCACCTAGCACCAGGGATGTTTGCAGGGAAGGGGTATCAGTCCCACAAAGATGGTCTATTACAATCTCTGCTCCAACAAACACTTCACAAAAGTGCTGGCTGGACACTGGTGCAGGGCCTGGAACCAAGACAGGTCCTTCTCTCTTTAGATGAGCTGAGCTGGTGGCTCCATTAAAGGGGTTACAAGTTTTAGTATTTTAAATTATGCAGCAGAGGAGACAGAGACCTTAAAGCCAGAGAAGCTAGTAGCTCGCTGGCTGGACAGGAAACAGAGAGGACTTACAAGACGACTGGCAGTGAGACATGTATGCTATTTTATGGCTCTAGACCTCTCTGCACTCGTGCCACAGCTTTTCCCGTGTAAAGCAGAGGGAATTACCCCTCTACTTGGCAGTCTGCCTTAAGCAACAGACCTTTGCATGAGACGGCACTGCATCTGCCATACAGACCCCTGCAGCACAAACAAAACCCAGTGCAAGGCGCGTGTGTATGGACATGCATGTACATTTCCTCCTCTTGGTGATGTTGGGCAGGCTGCAGCTCTGCTAAGGATCAAGAGGGACCATGGGTCACTCATTCCAATAGCCCTGCTTTGATATTGAATATCAGACAAATCACCAGAGAGGCTGAGCATTCCCCCACCCAGGCCTGGCATGTGACTAAAGCTGCTGTTTTTACCCTTTTCCAGTCATCTGGAGAGAGCTGCCGGACGAGGTCCTGAGGCACCAGCTCCTTCAGGAGCTTGGGGATGCTGGGGAAATAGGACTTGTCATCCTCAAACTTCACCCGGTAGATGAGAGCTGCCAGCTGCAGGACCTCTTCCCGTGTGCACTTGTGGTAGCCACGCAGGTACTTCGGTAACTCCTGCATGGGGGAAAAATCAATCCAGAGAGAGAGGGGATGACAACAGGCATTCCTCCTCAGAAGCTAAATGGAATTTGTGGAGGTCTCCAGCCCCTGGATAAGATGCTGTGCCCTGGGAACACTCACAGCACTTGTGCTGAGTGTGGTGGAGAGGCAGCAGCTCAGCTGGGGCCACACTAGGTGTTTAAAGACTCTCTCTGTGAGAGAGGTATCATGTGTAAACCACAATCTTGTTCACCCTCCCTCACAGGGGTAACGGGTTTAAATTGAAAGTGGGGGGGGTTTAGGTTAGATATCAGGAAGAAATTCTTCCCAGAGAGGGTGATGAAGCACTGGAACAGGTTGCCCAGAGAAGCTGTGGATGCCCCATCCCTGGAAGTGTCCAAGGCCAGGCTGGATGAGGCTTGGAGCAACCTGGACTAGTGGGTGTCCCTGCCCATGGCAGAGGAGTTGGAACTAGATGATCTTTAAGGTTCCTTCCAACCCAAACCATTCTGTGATTCTATGATTCCAGGAAACCCATGTCTAGTAATGGCCACTTGGAATTAAACAGGTTTTCTGCAATTTTAAAAATCTATTTCCTCATTACTGGAAGTGTCTGAAAATGTGTCAGGTGACTAACTCAAGTATTAAGGGATACAGTCATACTGGAATAACCACTTTATGCAGGCAAGAACACAGGGAGTGTGTTTGAGTGAGAGAGTGTTCTTTGGGACATGAAAATGTTTCTTCCATCCCAAAAGAAACAAGAGCAGAAGAACTGTAACTTCCTACCTGACTGCTGGGACCATCACAGCTCATCCCCATGAATGGAGGTGGCTGAAAACCCTCAGGATACTTCTAAATTCAGCCTCCCTGATGAGGATGCCAGCAGGACATGCTCTCTCCTGTTTCTTGCTGCCCACCCAAGAGCAGCTGGCCCAAATCCCAGCTGAGCTGGATACAATCAAGTGCATGAAGGCTGTTCCTTGTCATGCAACTCAACAGCGCTCTTTGTAGTGCTCTATTTAAGGCAAGAATTCTTCCTATTTAATGCAAGACTTTGTCTATCTGCAAATGGACAGTCTTTGTAACCCTTTCCTAATTCCTTCCAAATCTCCACTGCTATTGCAGGCTACCGGAGTACCTGGTAATAGTGGAAGATTGAGTCTGCCATTGAGTCTTTTCCAGGCATTGTGTTGGTCCACAGTTTCTTCATGAAGAACACTTGGTAGGTGAGGGAAGGCACTATACCTGTGCAGAAGAAGAGGGCGCAGCTATGTAAGAGCAATGCTGTGAGTACCACCTGGTTGTCACAACCTGCAGAGACAGGGGCACTGGCAAGGACAAAACAGCTCTCACATTGCAGAGAAAACCACATCTTTCCCCTTCAGAGCTTTAACAACAGAAATTGTGTCTGGATTCATTTGCATGGCTGTACTTCAATGATAATGCTCATGTATCCACAGCAACGTGGCCAGCAGGTTGAGGGAGGGGATTCTCCCCCTCTACTCAGCTCTCACAAGAACCCCCCTGCAGTTCTGCATCCAGCTCTGGGGCCCCCAACATCAGAATAACATAGACTGGTTGGAGTGAGTCCAGAGGAGGCCATGAAGATGTTCCGTTGGCTGAAGCCCCTCTGCTATGGGCACAGGAAGAGTTGGGGTGTTCAGCCTGGAGAAGGGAAGGTTCTGGGGAGACCTTATAGCCCCTTCCAATGCCTGGGGAAGCTGACAAGAAAGCTGGGGGGGACTTTCTACAAGGGCAGGGAGTGACAGGACAAGGGGGAATGGGTTTAAATTGAAAGTGGGGAGATTGAGATTGGGCATCAGGAAGAAATTCTTCCTGGAGAGGAAGGTGAGTCACTGGGACAGGTTGCCCAGAGAAGCTGTGGATGCTCCATCCCTGGAAGTGTTCAAGGCGAGACTGGATGAGGCTTGGAGCAACCTGGTCTAATGGAAGGTGTCCCTGCCCATGGCAGGGGGGGGGGAAATAGATGATCTTTAAGGTCCCTTCCAACCCAAACCACTCTATGATATATCTAATGCAGGACAGAGGAATTGCAGCCTGGAATCACCTGTGTCTTGCAGCCGCTGATACATCCAGCAGAGCTGCAGCCAAGGCGAGGTGAATCCCACCACCAAAACCTTCCCACCTGCCTGCCCTGGAGAGCTGCCTGCCAGCAAGTACTCTGTGTAGGGGCCATGTCTAGCCCAGAAGAAGAGGACTTGCTGCTCTTGGACACATCATCTCCCAGGTGATGTCCCCAGGGCTGGTGCAGACAGCACACCCACAGTAGTGTGGCCCAACACATGTGGCCAACTGTGTGATCAGTCTTGTTTGAAAGAGCTGGAGGACTCTAGGAGGGCTCTGCATAAACCACAAATGGAGAAAAGTCACTGTTACCATCTTTTGCTGGTCTTGCTTTCTTTATCCAATCCGTCAGGTGCCTCACGAAGTCAAAGAAGAAGTCTCCCTCGGGCACACTGATGACCTGGGGGACACAGCACAGGGTTACAAAGGCTGAGCAAGTGGCAAGCGGCCACAGGCAGGGTTGGTCATAGCCCCATCTCCTGTAGTTGTTGCTCACTGCATTGTCCCGTTTCCACTGTTGTGTTACAAACTGCTGACATGAGAAAGCCACTGCCAACACTTTGCTGCAGGCTCTGTCTCTAATTTCTTACTGCAGCTTCCTGTTTGACCGGAGCATTTATTTCCCTTTCACAATTACTATCTCCATAGATTTCTCCCAGGTGCCTGAGGCAGCTCTAAGATGCGCAATTTTCTTACTTAGTCCTTATAAACCCAACTCAGCAACAGGCTGGGAGAGCTTTGTCCGTGTTTTAAACCCTTTGGGATGATCGCTGTAGGTCAGGGCTGTGGGTCTGCAAATCCCACCTCTATTAGGTTGGATCTGATTTAGAAACACCACCCCGCTTGCAGAGAAATGCATCTCACCTGACCCACCAGTGTGTACCCACTGGCCAGTGGGTCACCCCAAGTGCCTCAGGGCTACCCCAGCCTCACTCACCTTGTCAGAGATTTTAACAAAGAGGCTGAAGCCTTCAGAGGACTTTAGGAGCAACCTGTTGGAGATGTTCTGACAGAAGTCCTTGGCTTTCGTGCTGGACTCCACCTCAAATGCCTATAAAGAAAGGAAGATCCTCACCACTGCTACCTCAAGGTTAATTTCCACTTTATGCTTTCTTTGAGGAACTCTAGGATCAGACACAGGAAGGGATTTAGGTGCCAACCACCACTGAAGTCAATGACATTGTGGCTCTGGGCATGGAAGGGGTGTTTGCAGAAGCTCAGGTTGATTTGTCCCAGCTGTCTCATGCACAGATGATGAGGAGGTCAGATGCCTGGCTTAGACCAAATGCCTGACTTCTGGAGAGCTGAAGAGTAGGGAGATGACTCCTGCTTTACATGTGGATGGAATATCTAAAGGACTGTCCAACCTGCATGCACGTCCCAGCCCTTGTGTTGCCTTTTTAGCTGTGCTCAGCATTTACATCACCTCAGTTTTGCTCTGCCCACTTGAAGAGATCCATTTCATAGCAGTTTAAGGAGCTTAAGCTTCTGACCACCACCTGCATGACTGTGTTAGCCTGAACCACCAAACCACCAGGACCCATATTACATATCCTACGAGAGACTGGCCTGGAGCTCAGTGCTGTTGATGTTCAGCAACCCTTTGGTGCAGATGCATGTTGTACTGTGGTGATGCTCCTCTGCCAGACCACCTGTGCGACTTCCATGGCCAGAAGGATCACACCAAAACCATCCAAATGGAGAAGACCCCACTGCCTCCTCCTACTGCCTCTCACACAGATGCATGTGTATAAAGCAGTGTCATGCTTATTGCTGGTCACTTAAAAAAAATACTCCCGGCAGTACTCTCAAGTCTCCATTACAGATAGACAGGGGCACTCAGAGCTGCTGGAAAGGAATCATCCTTTTCTTCCATGGGTGTGCACTGTTTTAAGCATAAGCCCACTCGGAAATACAGGAATTTAGTTGTGCTCAAAGGCATGAGGAGACAGAGATGCAAACCTCACAGGAAGACTAATCAGTAGCATGAGACAGCAGTGTCTGCAAGGACATGTGTATCTGCTATGCATATAATAAGGCATCAATATAATTAGCTGTCTTATTAGTGTGTAAGATGCTTAATGAGAGGTTCCCGAGTGTAGGTATGATTTCTGTGTCATATCAGGTCAGAAGGTATAATTTCAGTTACCTACTTGCCAGTGCTGCCATAGCCTGCCCAGTCTCCAGGGTGCCCCATCATGGTACCCCACTGGGTATAGTTGGGTGGACAATATCTCTCAGTCTGGGCTGGAAATAACTGATATTCAAGGCTTGTGAACCATTGAGAGTGAATGGAGGTGAACCCACATGGTCTCCTTCTTCCTGGGGTCTTTCTCTAAAGTCTCCAGTGAACACCAGCACAGCACCCATGTCTTGAAAACCGTAAACTGCAGTAAATCAAACCATTGAGCTGGTTGGAGTGGATAAGGGTGGATTTTCCTTACACAGCTCTGATTCTGGCCCAGAGTCTCCTGGGAAGGCTGAGTTTTTCTGAATCAAAATCAATATTAGCTACTTCCAAGGTTTTAATAAGAAAATTGACAGCTATCCTGACAGAAATGAAGAATTTCCTTCTCCCACATTTACCTCATCTGTGTCATCAGGGAAGTAAACCTTGTGGAAAATTTGGGTGGTTTTGTGTTGAATGGCTTCCACTTCTACCAGATGGGGCGGGTACTTCCTGGATCCATTCCTGCAAAACAGGAGATGAGAAGTGCCACCAGCATCCAAACAAGAATGTTTTTTTTAAATCTTCCATTTGAATACATTTATTTGGAGTAATTTTGGATAATTTTGTTAGGGTTCACAACCCTCCCCACCCTGTCCCCCCAGAAAAAAAGAAGAAACAAAAATTGGAATAGGGAATATGTGTTTGCTTAGGTTGTAGGTGATTTAAATGGAGTTGGCATGGCAAAATCAACTTACTTAATCTCTATTTCTTCCCCAAACAGTTTACCGATGACATCTTCTAACCAATGTCTGTTTTGTTCAGCTTGGTTGGATGCAGAGAGTTTCGGAGATTTCACTACCCCCCACCCCCCCTACACAAAAATATTTCCTTCTTGTACTTTGTCACACATATCTGGATGCTGTGGCTGAGGACTAGGAGGTCTTTTGGTGCCATACCTCAAGGCTTTCTGGAGTCTCTGGATGCAGTCTGCCGCCAAGGGGTGATGTTTCCGGGACTGCAGGAACCTCTGGACATGGGGCAGGAGGATGTTACTTGGAGGGAAAAGGCCTGTACACAACCACAACAGCTCCCAGCCTTTCTCTTCACTGTACCTACAGGAGGAGAGACCCAGGAAGAAAAAAAATCACTCATGGCATGGACATTCCAGATCTGTTTTGCCCAACACAGGCCAGTGCATTTGGGCCAAGAAGAACAAGTGACTCTTACTTGATGTGGTTGTCTGTGAGCTGCTTGAGGGTCTGGCAGTAGATTTCATCCTTCAGGGGTTCAGCTTTCAAGGCACCTTCAAATATTTGGTCTGTCAGCTCATTGACTGAGCGGGTCCTTTTTGATGGGTAGTCACCCATATACTTCAGCACTGGTGGGAGGTAGGAGTCAAGGATCAGCTAACTGGAATGTTTGAGGAAGCCTTTCCCTTTGGGCTCCCATGCTGCGTACATTCTGCTGAGTAAGGGATATTCAGGCAAACCCTGTCCTCGAGGCCATGTGAACTGGTTTGCATCCCCACTGATTAGGGCTGCAGCCTTCCACAGCACAGGCATTTTGGAGAGACACAGCTGAAACAAGCCAGAACAGGGCCGGTGAGTTAACCACTAAGCAGTGTGGACCAGCAGGACTCAGTAACCTGTTTCCTGGCCCTCATTTATTAAGAAGTAAACACCCCTCAGATCTTAAGGATGCTTAAGTAGAGATTTCAGGATCAGATCCATCTCCAAGCCTGCAACATGGTCTCAAAGCCCATAAGAGGGACCACAAACTTTTCTTGAGCCCACAAACTTTCTTGAGCATTTCTTGAGCCCTAAAGAGCCTGCTTAGCCCTTTGCCTGTCAAACCTGTTCACCAAGGGCTGCCCTAGTCAGTGGAAGGATATCGATGAAGGCCATGCAGGCTTCTTGGGACAGCTCCTCGCTGCCCAGGATCTTCTTCAGCAATGGCTGTTTGATGGGCTCACGGGTGTAACACCACAGCTTGTCCTTCCCACGGCTCTTGGTGATCATGACCCGGCTCAGGGTGTGTTTAGGAGGTGGCCTGGTGGGAAAAGGCAAAGCAAGAGGAAAGGTGGAGAGGTTACAGAGATAAAAGGGACAGCTTGTGGCCCATGTTTCACCTGGGAATGTTGCTCACAATACCTGGCTAATGAACTATTACACCAAATGTGACTTCACAGTTTAGCAAGTATCCAGCTCCAGTTCTGCCCAAAGATAACCATTTGTACTTTCCTAGGGCTCAGAAAAGTCCCTTAAGGACTCTACCCAAGTACTGACACCAAAACAATCTTTCCTGCCCCGAAAAGCTTCTAAATGCAAGAGAAGGATGATGACAATGGATGGTCAGGGTACTGAAAGAGTATTGCCTAGCAGAACAAGCCTAAGAGGGTGAAGACATCCCAGAGGATCTGGTCTGCCATGTTTGGATTACCAGCCCATCGGAACAGGAGTGGGAGTTTTGGGATCAGCCAGGTCAGCTGTGTTCACCAGTGGTGAACATTTAAATTTTTGGAGCTGAGATGAAGATGCCCATACCTAAATCAACTGCCTATATGGTCTGAGGCTTTGTGTGTGATCGTAGGAAAGGAATATCAGACCACTAACCACAGCCTCCCACATAATACTAAATTTCTGTTACACCCCTGCTGAGCCAATCTGAAGAAACCCTTCATAAAACCTTGTCTGTGGAAAACCTACAGCTCAAATGCCACAACCTGAACTGGAGGTTGCAGTTGTACAAAGTCACACAAAGGGGATATTTGGACTATTTTCCAGTAGCCAAAAATTTCCCGATTCCCAAGCTACCTGGAGATCAATTCCTATAATTTCTGAGGATGATTTAAAATATCACCTAAAATAATCATAGGAAAATTCCTCCAAGGTGTATGGCTTTACTCTCTCTTCGCTGTCTGAAACTGCCAGCTGAGAGGTTCTGATAACATCTTGTCGTTGGTCAGGGGTCATCGTGACCAGTGCCTGTGGGATGAAAACGTCTCTGTCACCTGGTGTATTTGATATAATATATATCTGATGTATTCAGAGGGAGGAAGCAGATACAAAATGAAAAGAACAGTGAGTGAATAAGAATAACCCATTAATTCCAGTTAATAGTCAGTAAGAACCATGCAATTGTCAATTCTCTGTGCAATTCTCAGTCACTAATGCAAGGAATAATGAATGTTTCCACAGTGTGGGTCATTTCCTAATGAAGATAGTATGCTTTGCATCCTACAGCTCCATACATGAATGTAGTGGTTCCCTCCACCCCCAAATACACCTTCACGTAATCAGGGCAGCTAGAGGGATGTAGCAGGATTCATGGATATTCCAAGTCACAAGCTTGTGGCGTTCAAAGTGACAAGGCTGAGATCACTTCTGACCTGGACAGCTTGTCACCTCTCAGCCACTTTGGTTTCCACCTTATCATCAGGGAGACTCTGGCCAGATATAAGCTCTTCAGGAAGGCCTTGACCTCCTTGGGCTTTGTGTCTAGTTGTGCCGTTCTGAAGACAGCTTACCACAATCTCCAGCGGAGGCATGGTGACAGTGGGCAAGACGTAGACAGAATCGGTTGGGAAGTCCCCTCTCTGCTTGGTCCGTTCATTGAAACCATTAGCCCACCCTGAGTTCATCACATGTTCTCCCGTGTCCTGGTCCAGAACTATGAGGTCTCCTTTGAGGAAGCTGAGGAAGCCGGATTCTTCTCCCACTGCAAGAAAAACAAGTTTGATTTTTTCCCCCCAAATCCCTGAGGGATAATCAATCTATCTATATGTTTACCACTGGTCTGGCTCATTTACCTACCAGGATTTGGGTTGTCTTGGAGAGTGACCACATACTTGGATCTTTTCCTTAGTCCTTCAAGGAAGGTCACCACTAGGTCCCGGATATCCTCCGCATTGTTGGAGGTGAAGGTGTATTCATCACCTTTAATGGTGGCCAAGGTGAAACTCTGCCCTTGCAGCTTTCCCCCTCTGGGATATATTTTTATAGGAGACATAAACAGAAAAGATAATGGAATCAAGAGGCCAAGCCTGGAAAAGGAGTGGTTTAGGGTGAGATCACCAGCTAAGTCTATTCTTCCTTACCTGCTGCTTGACACAGCCGTGATCTCTGGGAAAGACAGCTCTAAGAGAACCTGCTCCTGTTCATCCACAAAGTACACCCCTGTCCAGTTGACAGCTACAATCACATCATTTTTAGGCAGGCTTGGCCCTGGGTTGAAGACAAGACATACAGTCAGTTCACGAAGGACATAGAAAATATCAAAGAAAGACGCAATGATTAAGAAAATGTTAATTTTAGTAAGAAAAATAGTGGCAGACTCAGAGCTTGAGCTATGGCTAATCAGGGTGTGCCAAAAAACAATGTATCTGAAAAAGATCAGCTAGATGGTCCATTAAGTCTTCTTCTCTGTGGAGCCCCTATCTCTCCTTCCTTTAGCTTTGGAGCAACTTCTGCTCCAGGGATGCGCTCTACTGACTCACCTGAGAATTTGAAGGCTTCGTAAAACCGAGAAAACAGCAAAGGCCACTTGAAACGTGCAAAATCCACTACCTCTTCCTTGACTTTTTTGGGGTCTGCCCTCTTCTGAGTATAAATTCCCTACAGACAAAGCAAATTACAACCAACATGAAGCACAAACCCTGCTACAGCCAGGAAGTGAGAGAACAAAATCAATTCATGTCACCTGAAGATCTTGGAGCTAATAATATTTTGGGTCTCAAGGAGGTGAAGGGCCAAAGTACAAACCCTGCCGTTTTATTTAGCTTCAGGACAGGCTAAGACCTGATCTATGGTGTCTGACTTATGTTTAAAAGGCACACAAAGCTCTTCTCCAGGTGATCTATTGTCCCCACCTTTTTATGTGCAGCTATAATGAGCTGAGCCCATTTTTCCACTGTTTTCGAAGCTGTGATTTCTCGGTCTGGGATGTAGGATGGAATTAGATTTAGCAGCCTTTCCAGTACCATCTCTGACCCATAGTCCACGTAGTACTGCTGGGATGCCAGCTCTGCCAGATCCTCTTCCTGTGGGAACCAAATAAGCCAAATTAATGCTGTTACCAGGCTATCAGCTCAACATCCATCCCCCACCAGTCAAGGAAATCTTTCTGGAGGCTGGTTGCTTCAGAATGGTGTGGGGATGTTTCCTTTCAGCGGAACGTCACCAGCGCTTTTTGCACATCTGGATTTCAGGAGATTGACCACTAAATGCTATGATTAAGCCTTAGCATGTTCAGTGACTAGAATCATGCAATGATTCAACACAGAATCATTTAGGTTGGAAAAGACCTTTAAGATCATTGAATCCAACTGTAATAACATGTTTTTCTCAGTCTTTTCTTGCAGTCCAGTCTGCTTCTGATGCCTGCAGTCAGCAGTGGGGTTTTTTGTTATGGTAGGCAGAGTTTAATGATTGAAAACTGCATATATCCATCATTTGTCATACTTGAGAAGCCCAGCAACTGAAGCACCTGTGCATAATGCAGAACTGTAAAATGTCCTTCAGTGCAGGTACATTCCAAGCACTTTGGGCCGAAATAACAGAGCTACTGGTATGATAATTGCACAAGGAGACCAGGAACAAGTGAAGAGGAGAAAGAAAGGGCAGGACTTCTGATAGGATTAAAGACCTGCAGTTAACGCAGTAATAATAGGAAAAGATGACTTAGTTCCCAAGGTGACTGGACTCTACTGGTCCACAGGAGAATGATTAAGTTTTGGGGGAGATATCTTCAATCTGACACCTGGATTGTTTTAAACACAAGCAAAACAATTATGTGATGGACATGGGCAGAAATTTTGATGTTTCTTGAGATGCTCATTTCAGTGGCACTGGAATAATTCTGTAAGTTCCCAGAGACTCTAGAGGCGTAGGTTTCTGCTGCTAGTGTCCCTGCAGCATATGGCAGCATCATTGGGTTTGTTTTGCATGGCAGAGGCCTGGGTATGCTGAAAAGCAACTCTCATGTCTAAGGCTTAGCATGGAACTAGATGATCTTTAAGTCCCTTCCAACCCTAACCATTCTATGATTCACCAAACAGGATCCTGCTGTGTACTCCTGATCTGGTTACAGACTACCTGTGGCCCTCCAAACTATGGCTGGTGGATGAATTGACTCTTCAGGCTCCCATCCAAAATTCACCGAGAGAGTGCTCATGCAGCACCTGGGACACTGACCCCAGGCAAGTGAATCTGATTCCTGTAGCTGCTGTTTCCCAAGTGAATACCATAATCCCCAAGGTAGAGGGTGTTCAGTGACGAAGATTTCTGAAACCCTTTGGCGAAACCTATTTCACCATGTCGAGGATACATGTTGGACCAGATCGGTAGCTGCTGATGTCACATACCTTGTCACAACGGTACTCCCCAAACTTCACCCCTCTCACGATCTGTTGGTAAATGAGGTTGGTGGCCACATTGTCCTCACTGGGGTTGTGCCAAGGAGTGAAGATCTCCTTCCTGAAGAAGAGCCGCCACGGCGCGTTGCGCTCCTGCGCTCCCTGCTCTTTGGCGTACTGCTCGCACTGAGACACAGCATCCATCACATGGTCATTGCCGCTCCCCAGTGAGGAGACCTAGGGAAATGTGGCATTCACCCAACTAGATAGAGATATCTATCTCTGAGACACTCATCCAGACTTCCTTTATAACCAAATTAAATCAAAGTATTTATCTCTACTAGCCAGCCAAGACTGAACAGTTTTGAGCCACAAATTCACACCCAGAATGAAAAGAGAACATCAATGTGAATTAGCAAAGCAAACAGTCCCATCATAAAATATTGTTTATTCATATTGTGCTTTGAAACACCCTGTTTCAAAGTCATAGACTCAGATCCAACCTTGTTAAGCATCAGAAAAATTGGGAATAAAAAGCCTGTCCTGTTCTAGAAGATTTAGTACCTCTCTCTTTTCACTGTGGTCTGGCACGAGGCCCTAAAGCACGATATTTCCTCAGAGTGAATATCCCTGCATGAATGTCTACTCAAAAAAGACCAAGAAGATGGAGTATAAACCATTTTCTTCTCCTTCCACAGGCAGAGGTGGCCACATGCAGCGGTGAAATTATACTTAATCCTCTTACACAACAGCTATAAGAATAATTCTGTTTCATTGTCTTGCAACTGTTTTCTCTACCTGATCAAGTTTTATTTCCCTTCTCATTTAACCTCACTTTTATTTTTATAGAATTTCTGAAAAAAATATATGGTTTTAGTTTAAATAAATCAAATTAAATGCTAGTGCAGATATGGCAGTTTGTATTTTAGCTCCTTTTGGAAGCTTAATTTCAACCATCATCTTTCCAATTAAATGTAATTTCTCCCTTGCATAAAAATCCAGGCTGTTTGTTTTGCTGGAAATTTGAAGTAGCAAATCATGCTGGCATTTGTACTGTAGAAATTTTCCTTCCTGATGCCAAGGCTGGCCATTGCTCAGAGCACAGGGTTCTTCTGACCTCTAGAAGGCATGTGATGACAAGGAGAACCTCCCTCTTCCTTCACAAGGTTAGTCAGGAACATAATTTAAGACATACCTTGTCAAAAAGTGCAATGTAAAGCGAAAAGCCAAATCGATCCTTCAGGCTGATCTTGTCGGCCAAAGAATTACAGAGCTCTTTGGCAGTTGTTGCAGAGTCGGTCAACAGTGTTTTTGTTGTCCCATCCATAAATGTGACAGGCAGCATGATTGGTTTCTTGGATTTGGTTGCCTGATGGATTAAAGTAGAACTTTATA
>NW_010272187.1:0-9306 GCF_000690775.1 Eurypyga helias
GTGCTCGCTCTGCACTGCCGCCCGCGCCCCTTGTCGTGGGCCAGCCTGCTCGTCCTGTGCAAAGTTGTGCCTGGGCAGCAAGCTTCCTAGCCCCCTCGTTGCTCTCAGTCTTAAAGGAGTTTTGTAACCGTAACAACACAAAGCCACGGGAGATCCTAGGATGTTTTGGTTACGAGGGGGGTGCTCAGATGCTGGCACATCAAACAAAACCAGGGTTATTTTGTCTAGAAAAAACCCTTCCTTTCCAGACTCAGACTGAATGTCACGAGTGGTATCTAAATTCAGATTGTTCTGTTATCTCTGCCTCTCTCATCTTGTTATTTCCTTCTCCATCACCTTGTTGGACTGTTCCTCCTGCCATATTTACAGTGCATGAAAACATTGCTGTCTAGCACTGATGCAAACTTAGCAAAGTCTCTGGTTCCGTGTTGTGTGTTGCTGTAGTCTAGACCCCGTTACAGCATGCTGTGTATTCTACTACACATCTGTGTTATCTTTAGCTTTGGATTTACCATAAACAAACTTTTCACGTTATCTGAACCTAAAGCAGCCAGGCTTCTGCTGGAGCTACTGAGAGGAAGTTAGACCGCTTAAAGGGATTTTTAAGTCAGGGGTGGGAGTTAGTACTCTTCTTTCTGTAGCTTTCTGTATTCCCTGTCATAATCTTGGGAACTTTAATTTTCTCTTTAGCTACTGTGAGACCAAAAAATGAAGTAGAACAGAAGCAGCTATGTGCTTTTGGGGAGTACGTGGCTGAGATTCTGCCCAAGTATATCCAACAAGTACAGGTAGGTGCTCTTCAAGTTGTTCTTGCTGGGGGGAGACAGGACCCAGTGAACACACCACTAGTTTGTTAGGTGTTTTCAGAGGTTGTTCTGGGAAAGAAAAACTGTCAGAATTACATGAAAGTTACGGTTATTGTTAAGCCCCTTTATCTGATGTCAATATGTGCCTGCTGTACAATATACTCTCTTCGTAAAGGTGTCTTGCTGGATTCAGTATTATGTTGGTGTTTGTAATTGTGCCTTTTCCACTGTTTTCATCAGGTGACCTGTTTCAACGAGCTGGAACTTTTGATCCATCCAGATGGGATCATTCCAGTTCTGACCTTCCTTCGAGATCACACGAATGCCCAGTTCAAATCCTTGGCTGACTTGACCGCTATTGATGTCCCATCTCGGCAGTACCGCTTTGAGGTGAGAACTGCTCGTAGGTGCAGGACTCGGAGAGGTTCACAAGTGCTGATGGCTGTGGGTGCTGATGCAGCTCTGGCCACGGTTTTTGCTTTCTGACGGTGAAAAGAAAATCCACTCTGAAATACTGGGTCTTGTTTAATCTGTTGATCATGGAAGCAGTAGCCCAACTGATACTGTGTGTGTTCCTAATCTGGCTTTCCTTTTGTGCTGTGCTGAAAGTCTCTGTTGGTTGTTTGGGTTTTTTTCTTTCTTTTGTTGTGGTGGGTTTTTTGTTTTGGTTTTGGGTTGTTTTTTGTGTTTTGTTTGGCTTTGTTTTGTTTTACCAAAGTATCTAGAGACTTCTTTCTGGCCTGATGCAAATTTGTGCTCTTCCTTTTCCCACTTAGGTCTGTCAGCTGCTGTTAACACAACTGATCGTGTTTAAATCTCTCATCAATGTTCTTAACAAGTGTCCTTTTTAAAAAAAAAAAACCAAACCAAAACCAACCAACCAAAAATCCACCACCAACCCCAAAACAAACAAACAACAACAAAAACCAGCACCAAAACAAAAAACCCCAAACAACTATTTCATTGTTTTAAAAACATTCCCTGAAAGTTGGGACCAAACAGGAGAAGAGGCAGATACTTAGAAAGCCCTCAGAAAGTTTGAAGCTCTAAACTTCCACTAACCTTCAGTGTATGTTGGAGATTCAGTTCCCACGGATACTTTTGAAAATCTCACTGTATGGCTATTCAGCTGCAGAAAAATTGCAGCTGCAAATAGCAAAAGAAAACATCTTTGGGGGAAAACACAGACCTTGGCCTGTTGTCTTCTCACCTCCTATTAGAAAGCTTTGTTCTCGGTATTGCTGTGAAGACGTTGTAGTTTAACCTAGAACGATCTGTAAAAGACGACAGCAGGAAATACCTAGGGCTGACGTGCTGTAGGAAACGGACTAAGGTTTAGGCAGCCTAATGGGCAAAGAGATGTCTGTCTGCCTTTGTCTAATCTGGGCAGACCGTCTTACGGACAAGAGAAGTGAATTTGCTGTTGAGTTCTCAGCAAGAATAATGAAGAGTAGCTGATTTCCACCCTTTGGTTTATCTTGTGGTATTAAATCACTTACCAACAGCTGCTCAGAAAGCGAGGGGTGGCAGGTGTGCCTTACCTAAATTAGTAATCAGGTGTCTGTTGTTTTCAAATGTAACACCTTGCTTTGCAAGTAACAGCTTTGACTTTTAATGATGTTACTCGTGATTAGGCAAAAATTCTGAGAGTTGTAGAGTTTCTTTAACTGAAAGGCCTCCAGACTCTGAAGAAGTTGAAGATTATTTTTAATTCAGAATTTTTCTTTCAAAAATTAGGGTAGTAGATTTCATTGAAATAATAGAAGTATAGACCTTAATGAATTCACCATCTTCATAGAGGCAGTATCAAACAAGGCCACACGATTTCTTACAAAGGTTTGGGATTTTTTTCAGTCTGCTTGTAATAAGTATTCCCTCTGTCTCTGGAGGTTCTAATAATCCTTATAAGCAATCTTTTTATTAGTACTTAATCACCAGAAGAATTAGGCATTTTCCCTGGTATCCAACTTCTTTGCTGAAAATTGTTTCTGCTTAGCCTTCTCCCACTGGATGCTGAGTGAGAGTAATTGATAGCCATTTTCTTTGTCACAGGCTATTTAAAGACTATTGTCAAGTGTCTCCCTCCCTTCAGTATTCTTTTTTTATATAAGACCGAGTATCCCTCTTTACTTAGCTCTTCATCAGTCATGTTTTCTAAATCTCACATCCTTTTTGTTACACTTCTAAGGACCAAAGTGATACGTAAGCTGTTGGAACCTTGGTTGTAATACTGTCTTCTAGTGCCCAGCTCTGAAGTGCCGAATGTGATTCTGCTGATAAAGAACATCTGAAATAGTCTTCACCTGCCTTTGCTTAGCCAGTACGGTACTGCAGAGAGCCATAAATGCCGTACAAGACCAATGCTGCTTTCTGTTCTTTTTCAGATTGTTTACAATCTCCTGTCTCTGCGGTTCAACAGTCGGATCCGCGTGAAGACATACACTGATGAGCTGACACCTGTCGACTCAGCGGTGTCTGTGCACAAGGCAGCAAACTGGTATGAAAGAGAGGTGAGTGCCAGTCTACTGGGGAGGGGCAGTGTCTTCTGATGAACTGATTCCCAGGGCCATAAAGAAGAGAGAAAGAGAAGTGTTTCCCTGGCTGCCTTTTCAGAATAGGAGAAGAGGGTGTTTGGTTTGGTTTTGAAGGAGTTCCTGCATCAGTTTCGCTGGCATTGCATAAAGCCAGGCGTGTAACTGAAATTTTATGGACATAATATATGAAGGTTGAGTTCTTTTCTAAACTAATTCAACTTACTTGGCTCCCTTTAATTTAGGTTTGGGACATGTATGGTGTTTTCTTTGCCAACCACCCTGATCTAAGACGAATCCTCACAGACTATGGGTTTGAGGGCCATCCTTTCCGGAAGGACTTTCCACTCTCTGGTTATGTAGAGGTAGGAGATACGCTCATGTCTAAGGTTATTAAGTCTCTCCAATACTCACCTGAGTTTTGGTACAGAGATGTGACTGCTTTACAATCCTTTGTCTGAAACACACTAAGGATGTTTCACTTGCCTGTATTCCAGAGGAGTTGTATAGATCTCCTGCATGGAAATTTGAAGTCATCACAGAGTATCATCCGTAATAAGACAGCCTAAGGCTGGAGGCATTGAGCAAATTACATGTGCTGTAAAGTGCTTCTGCTTTTAGCATGTCTTCTGAAAGATTAAACTTGCCACTGCATATCTGGAGAGGAATTTCCAGAGAAAACAAAGGACTGCACTGATCTTAATGCAGTTGGAACGCTACTTCATTGAGTTTTTGTAGGCCCAGGTTATAAAACTCTAGCTGAATTGATTCTTGCCACTTACCAAATATTTACCTCTGTGTGTCAAGCCACAGGTGAAATGAGTGTGTTTGGTATCTTGTCTGGTTTCAAGTGACCACCTTGCAGAAGCAGTCGTATTTCCTGAGTTAAGTCTAGGGAGAAGACTGAGGTTTTGCAGGCAACAGAGGGTTTTAAGAAAAATAGAAATAACAGTAAATCGTGTGAGTGAGGACCAGACAGCATCTCCTGAGCTGTGTTTTGAGAGCTCGGCTAGCACTGTGAGGGTAAAACAAGCCAATCAAAAGTGTCTGGTACTCACCTGCTTTTCACCCGGGTTGTCTTTGTTCTGAGCGCTGTGCTAAGAAGCACAACTAAAACCAAACAAACTGAAGATTCATGGGAATAGTCCCCAGCTATGCCAGGTGAATGGGCCACCCGATTTCAGTGACTCCAGAGAAATTCCTTTGTCATATGACAAAATAAATGTGTTATTCCATGTGGACTTCATATGGACTGTCGGCTTGGCACTCCTAACTCAGCAGTTACCCAGGAGCATGGTAGAAAAGAGGAGGGTTTTCCTGGAGAGTCCAGAGGTCTTGGTGTCATCTGGGGGGCTCTTCTTTAATAATGAGGAGAACTGAAGCTGTGGCAGAGGCCTGTGGCCTATCCATGGCATAGGAAACAGGATTGCCTGTACTGGAGGGTGGTCTGTGTACAGCTAACAGCAGAGATGCTATGGGGACTGTATAAAACTGACTGGCCTGCGTTCTTTGCACTGTTCTAGGTGCGGTATGATGACGAAGTGAAAAGGGTAGTGGCAGAGCCTGTGGAACTGTCTCAGGAATTTCGCAAGTTCGATCTGAATAGTCCTTGGGAGGCATTTCCTGCCTATCGTGCAGCTCCAGAACCCCTGAAAATAGAAGCAGGAGCCAAGAAAGAAGATGCAAAATAGCAGCAGAATGGAGCAGATGCATGGCAACATCCTCTCTGTTCTAACATAGTATTTATAATAATAAAAACCAATCTGAAATTCTTGCCTTTTGTGGTCAAGTGAATAATGTTTTCAAACTACATGAAGAGCACAGGGCGAGGGATACTAATTTACAATCCTGATAATCCAACTGGTAGAGGTTTATCTGCTGCTTTTGAGTTGTAAGACACTGGATTTGTCTTGTTGGTTTGCAAACTGAATGGAGTTCATGCATCACCTGTGGTGAGGATGCTTTGTATCCTCCGCTTCTTGCAGCGATCCCTGCAGGCGTCAGTCGCATCCTCAGCGCTCACTGGGAGAGTGTACCAAAGCGGCTCTGTAGCTTAAGCAATGGGCCAGCTCCAAGGTGGGTGTTGGGAAGACCATAGTAATGGAGTGAACAGGCAAAGCTTTTATAAATGCTTCTAATATGCTTGTTATTAGGATAACACAGGGTGTACCTGGATCCAAACCAAAACAGTTGGGGAAATCTCTGCGTTGTTTCCTTGGAAATTAGGTCGGTGGCTGTTCTCCTACCAGAAGGAGAAGTTGCCTGCCATTCCCTCATGCTGGCTTTTTCTTCACAATCAAGCAGTCCACTTTCTCCAGTGTTTTCAAATTGTGCTTTTTTCCTGCAGTCGAAAATCACTTCACTTGTCCCATAGACAAGAGTCTGTGGCTTTTTGTCACTATTCCAATTATTTTGAGCTATATGACATAACAGCATTACCACAATCTTTGCTCTTGTGGAAAATCTCAGCTGTCTCCAAAAAAAGCTGAAAAAAACACTGTAGTTTCAGTCCACCCACCACCTGTTTGAACGGGATTGCATTACAGCAATCATCAATTAATAATGTCCCTTGTGCTTAGTCCAGAAAATGCGTAATGCAGTTCTGCTGACTGACCTCATTAAGATCTGAAAACGATTGTTTTAAGAGATTTCATAAAGTAAGTCACAAACTGTAGAGGTTTCCTGAATCGCTACTTAAGCTTTTAAATTCTAAGAGCACTAATTAAAAAAGAGGTTTGGGGGAGTGTGGGATGGAGGACGGGATAGGACAATAACAAATTCAATTAAAGGGACAAGTACTCCTTGTGACTATGGTTTGATCTGTTTCCAAGAATAAAGAGCTGAACTGTCTGGTAAGAATTAGGCTTCTTGTTTGTGTGTTTCCACTGCAGCCTTGTAAATTCTATTTTTTTTTTTTTCTTGTTACTCGTTTCAGGCTGTTGTGACCAGCAGTGTTTGAGATGTGTCTCAGAAGTGTCCTCTAGTTAATAGCATTTGCCACTCACCCTAAAATTTATAGCCCTTTATGAGAAAAAGGAAGGAGAAGGGAACACAAATAATGAGAAATTTGGGATTTTATCAAATTCTTAGCTCCCCTTTGGACCTGCCGTCAATTGAGCTGATTAAATAGGAAATGTACTTTTAGCCCTTCCTACAATGTGTTCCACAGCTGGTTCTGTTTTCTGTTGCAGTGGATCTTTTTGCATGCTGATGCCTATTGCACAAGACAGAAAAGTTCTTGGCACCACTTCTGTTATTATGAAAATTCTTTAAAAAGCACATTTTACCCCCCACATGTTCTCCCTCCCCCATGCCAGGTTGCCTGAGGTACCGTGCCAAGCCTCACGGTCATAAAAAGTTTATTTCCCAGTATGGGAATTCAGAAGATGATGGTAGCAGGAACAGAAGGAAAACTGCCAAGTACACAAAATGTTTGTGCAGAGGGAGAATTTGATTGACGTGGCATCAAGAAATGCTGGACACAATGCCCTGTCAGATAAAATGCAAGGTTTGCTGAAGAATGTGTGCACTGGAGTCAAAGTAGCCAGCCCTGTGGGGACAGGCATTGGCTCCAGCAGGTCTTAGTATGTGGAACAGTTGATAATGGACCCCAATCTCTTCTCATTAGAGAAGCCTGGGACCTTATGAAGAGTGCAATTTGCTCATCCAGACGCATTATCCCAGGGCAGAAGAGGTCACGCAGCCTCACAAAGTGCTGCCAGCGTTGGCACGCTACCTCCTCCACGGCTCCTGAGCCACAGGGGCCATCATTTCCTACGGACCCTGCTTGCTCTGGGTTCCTTGTGGCTGGTGGGCACTTGCTTCGTGCTGGTCAAGTCTGTGGTCAGCTTGGTCAAGCACACAGCTGTCTTCCAAATCCTCTGTCCCTGCCTGGTCCACACTGCCAACCTCCATGAAGCTTGTTTGCCTGGGCTGGATTTCCCAGCTGTAGGAGGATGTTGGATGAGATGTAAGTCAGATGTAGCTGACTTCGACATGCTATTCAGAATAGAAATTTTCTGGTACTGGAGGGACAAATAGCCTTTAGGTGGTGACTCACAGTCACCATGTTGAGCTTCTCCAGCTGAGTAGGTTTTGCTGGTGTTTTCCAGAACTCTGGCATTTCTCCCTACAGCCAGGCGAGCTGACTCTCCTCCCTGAGGATGCGGCTATTGATGGTGTCAGGGTATTCACCTGCATCACGGCCACACCATCTGTATAGGCCCCTGTGATTGATCTCCAGCCAAAATCCAGATGGGGATTTCAGCTGAGCCTTGCAGAGCGGAGATTGTGGGACTGCTGAAGGACAGGCTGGATGACAGTATGGCACATATCATCCATCACATTGTGTGCCATTAATCTTCTCCAAGTTCTGTGAGGCCTGAGGGGGGTCTTTTATGCAGTAGGTGCAGTGGGATGGGGGCCCCTTGTCACTGTTATACAGCCCATTACTCCTTCAAGCAAGGGATGCAGCTCATGAACTGAAAGAAAAAGACAAGGAAAGCATTTGCATAAGGGACAGCTGCACCATACCTGGAAAATACCAGTGTATCTGGTTACAGACAATGTAAAACCTCAAGGTTTTCTTCCTTCTTTGCTTCTGTGACTGAAAGGAGAGGACAGGGAGCTTCAGCAGTATAAACACTCCTATGTATATGTTTACTATTGAAAAATTAAAGATCCAAACAAGGTAACAAAATAGAAGATCTGTGCAAAAAACAAAAGGGTGGATGGAGGTGCTAAATAAGCCAACAAACAGATACGAGGATTTAGGGCCTGCAGGAGTCTGCAATGTAAGAACCAGAGGATTTTTTCCCAGCAGATGCTGCCACTTGTGATCATGGCAAACTGGGCTTAGGGTGCCTGTAACCACATTACTCTCCTCCCTTAGTTTCTCACTCCATTGCCCCAGCTGCCCTGTGACAGGCAAAGCTTCAGTCACCTGGAACAAATTTTGCATCAGCATCCAACCAGTTTGTGCAGTGCTTGATCCCTCGTATCTTGTTCCTCTTTCTCATCTCCTTGCTTGAGGAGGTCATGGTGGAAAGCATGAAACCAGGTAAGGTGCCCCTGCAGAAACCTGGCTCCATGTGACGTTTTGAAACTGCTCCTACAACAGACGGTATGACCAGGGGGAGTGTGGAGGGGTATGGTTGTGCACAATCAGCTGTGAATACCTGGCAAGGACAAAATCCCTCGGGAGGAACAGGTGCCTGCCTAACATTGCAATCGCACTTGGGGGGACTTTGTGCAGCTGTCAGAGACTCAGGCTTGTTTCTGCGCACCATGTAACTACTGCTGCTTTACAAACAGCTAAGGCTTATGTTCATCACGCTGCAGTTGCCCTTCTGTGCAGGACAGGGAGGCAATTCTACAAAATCCTCCCAGCTCAAGGGAGCATCTGCCACTGAGTCTCATCCCCCGCCTGCCACTGTATCAGTCACCAAAGCATAGCCTCTGAGCCTACTCTCTTCTCCCTCCCACTACCATGGGTATCCTCCTTTCGTCAGGTCAGCTGCAAGCTGTTCCTAGGAGATTTTTCTGTTGACATAGTCATATATGGCATTTGCAGATGTTGGCCAAAATCCTGGGCTCCTCCTTGTGTCACATGCTGCATGCTAAAGGGATGCTATTTCACGACCCATGAGATGATGCAGGGTTTTTTTTTGCATAGTGACTTTTAGACAGTCACGTGTACGCTGTGGAACGTAAGGGTCTGTGACACAAATCAGGAGGTACATCAATCCCACTACACAGATGGGTCAGTAGCATCTGACTTGTAAGTAGTATGTGATTCACAGTTTAATAAAAGGTACCTTATCCCAGAAGAAAGGGAAGCAACAACAGCATAAGCAGCAGAAAACAATGAAAGCTGAAAGAAGCTTAGTCTTATTTTGATTCAAGCTGAGGATAAGAATGGCTCCAGGTACTGAGGGACCCTCCTCCTCTGATAGAATCATAGAATCATA
>NW_010272188.1:0-210 GCF_000690775.1 Eurypyga helias
GGGTGGGATCCACCGTCCCAAAGGGATTTTCCCACCCAAAAGCCACGGCTCCGGGGGCAGATGCCGGCGCCGGCTCACCGTTGGCCACGGAAAGGTTGGCGAAGGTCTGGACGACGAAGTAGTGCGGGAGAACGCCCGGCTGGAACTTGGCGAGCACCTCCTCCATCACCTTGTTGATGAAGGAGCGTCCCACCGCCACCAGGACGTCGC
>NW_010272188.1:242-516 GCF_000690775.1 Eurypyga helias
CGAAAAGGGCCGCGTGAGGGCGGATGCCGCCTCGGCGGAAGGTTCCGGCCGGAGGAGCCGGAGCCGTCGGATCCTACCTTGGACTTGGTCATTTCACTGGACGCCAGGAAGATGACGACCTTGGCCGTGCTCTTGTCCAGGAGGGAGATGCTGTTCCTCACCACCGTCTCCATCGCCCTCAGGATGATCACCCGGTGCGGATAAGCCAGCTGGAAAAAGGGCGGAGGCGCTGGGAAAGGCGCCGGCGGCAGGCCAATCCCGGAATTCCAAGCGA
>NW_010272189.1:0-261 GCF_000690775.1 Eurypyga helias
AGGGAAGCTCTGCCAGTCGGCAGAGCCAGAGGCGGGTTTGGGGATGTTATGTCCCCTGCGACGCCAACGGTGCCACCATCCCACAGCAAAACCCTTCCCCCTGTGCCAGCCCCCTCTGTGCCCTCCACCCCAGGTGCCGTGGGTCCCCAGCCCCCATAGCTCATCCTTAACACACAGTGCCAGGGGGAAGGTGGCTCCCAGGAGGGGACATGGGCTCGGGGACACATACCGGAGCCACACCAAATCCCAGCTCAGCGGGGA
>NW_010272189.1:315-647 GCF_000690775.1 Eurypyga helias
CAGCAACACAGAGTGGTGGGTTATCTCCCAGCCCGCCTCAGCCGCACTGCGCCTCGGAGCAGGGGGGACACGAGGGCTCGCTGCCCGGGCTGCCTTCATCCCCAGCTCCTCTTCCTCATTCTCTGCCCTGTCCTAAAAACGGCATTATCGGTGGCGAGCCCTAGAAAAGTAACAGGATTCCGTTTCCTGTTTTTCCCATGGAAACCCTCAAATAGAAGCTGGCCTCATTATTGCAATTTTTTGGGTCTTTTTTTTTTCAGCAGGGCTAACAATGAGCCATTTCCTCCGGCGGCTCCGAGAGGCACCTTGCGCTCCGTTCCCGCTTCTCCGCG
>NW_010272190.1:0-1633 GCF_000690775.1 Eurypyga helias
AAAGCAAAGCGTCCCTTCCTCCAGGTATGTATATAAGTTACTGTACTGTGTGGGAGGGTCACGATCTCACTAGGTGCAGAAGATTCCCCGGGATTAACCCCTCCTCTCCCTTCCACTTCTGCAACTTGTTGAGGATTTTATACACACACGCGCGCAGGCAGACACACACGGGCACACACACACGGGCACACGCGCGCGCACACACACACACACACGGGCGGACGGGAGAGCAAGGAGAACGCGAGCTCCGCGGAGTCCGGCTGCCCCCCGCAGCCGCTAAGATGGTCTTTTCATGGAGAGGGGACGTCTCAAGTCGAAGTCACGATTTCTCCTCAGTTTGGAACCATCTGTGACTGGAGCCATGACGCAGCCAGAGCACATTACTCACTTTTACAGTCACGACTTGGAAATCCGTGCAGTTTCCAACCAAAATTACACCGCCACCATTGAATTATTTAATAGGATCCAGTTAAGGGTAATCTTATGCATTGTGCCAGGAGAGGCAACGATCTAGGAGGGGAGGGCTGGGAAGGCGAGGGAGGGGGCGAGGAAGGAGGGCATTTCTTGTTTCTAATGACTGTTTTATAGAGATATATTAAGAGTTGCAACGATTGGCTACATGTGTTGTAAGGGGATTTTTTTTTCTTTAAAAAAACAGCCAAACAAACAAACTAGATATCGGGTCCGCTTGTAAATACGACCACGCAAGCTCGGGGAAGGGACGGTTTAGACATTAAGGGCAGCCGTGGGTGGAGTACCGTGCTGTGAATTCAGGCGCTGATGTTTGATTAATTGCAAGAAATGATGTCTTTTGTATGCCTAGATTAGAGCCATTGCATGCGGTCTTGGCCAGGAGGTGCTCTCAGCCCCCAGCCCCATGTGCTGTGCTATACCGATGTTCATGGCCGCATCATGCCATTGTCTGCAGGATCCGCAATTGTTGCTGGGCTTTGTGTGGTAGGTGCACCATTTTCTAAGCTTGCTTTTACTGTAAGGCTACGGCTAAACGTGCTCGGGGGGAAGCTGCTTCCTTGCCTATTGTCTGCCTTGTGCATTTTCCGCCCCTTGCAGGTCCGAGTCTGCGGCTAAGCCCCCCTCCCCGGCAGTTTCGGAGGGATAACGGGGTGGTGCATGCGAGCGCCGGACGGTGTTTCCGTGTCTCCTTTAACGCAACCTGGGGACATGTCTCTGCTAGCCGGAATGCCTGTGAACCTGCATGCTCATAGCCTAGCGAGAACTTCCTCGGCTCCCAGAAGCGGTGAGGGGATGACGGGTGTTTGCAGCACAGCGAGGTAACCCTACATCTCTACTCCGTACACACCACAACAATCCCCCACCACTCCGACTCTAATTCAGTCATTCCACCAACTCATCTGGCGAGGATATGACTAAGGACGCGAAGGACGGGCAATAATAAAAACAGACACTCGCACACACACGATCAGCAGAAGGTGTGAGCACTCGGGGGGGGAAACGAGGTGGGAGGAGAAGGGGTGAGTCCAAATACAGCAACCTATAGCCTCTTATTTTGCGGAGCACCATCATCAGGTACAGGCTCTTTCAAACGCACGGGCGGGAAGGGCAGGCGGGGAAGCCTCCGCGGGAGAGGCGCCCGGGAGGCGCCGCGCGGTCC
>NW_010272191.1:0-15485 GCF_000690775.1 Eurypyga helias
TGATTCTATGATTCTATGATTTAAGGGTCTTTGGATGAGGCTCTTAACCATATAGAAAAGATAGCTTGACATTTGCATGCAATAAATTACCAACTCTTGACTTTATGCTCTTCCAATCTTAACCAAGTTCCCTTACACATACAGACAAAGTGCTTGCACTGGCTGCTAGCACAGAGAGGTTGGTCTGTATAGGGTCCTGCTTCATCCTCCCCATTCTAACACAAAAGGCAAATTAACAGGAGCACAGGTCATTTTTTATCCAGAAACGATAATGAGAAAATGGAGTTAGGCATTTGAGATACCTAGAAATATATTTACCAGATTACCACAGCCAGCTGTCTAAGTAGACTAAGTACAACACAGCTCCACAAGAGACAGGATGTTTAAACTTTGAGCATCTGATGCTATGCCTTTGACTTACTTAAATGTGCTGCTTTGCTGAGTGGAAAATTTAGTTACTTGAATGTATAAAGAAAATGAAGACTTATATTTCATGACAGAATCTAGATAACATCTTATCTGTCCAAGTGAAAATGATGTCCATTACACTAGAATGGTTATGCACATCATCCTTCTAGTTTACATTGTTAGAGTGCTTCTACATCAAAGATGTCATTTTATCTTCCATCAGACATCCAGGGGTTTCTTGTACAGCCTCTCTCTCTTTCCACTCTGCCCTCACTGCTTATTGTTTTATTACCAGGTACTGTGAAATTCTAGCTATATTTTCTGAGCTGTTTTTCACATGTTGAAGTAAAATATATTTATAGCATGAGTAAATTCTTCATTTCAAAACATACAAAAGGTATTTCTTTATTCAGAAAACTGTCCAAACTTAGAGCAGCAAGTGTGTTATTTGAAGGAAGTTTTCACCGTAACTTTAAATAGTGTTTTAAAACTTTTTAAATAGTGTGTTTTCTTTGTGGCTCTGTAAATCACTAGCCCATCAGAGATCAAAAGATTATCATTTAGAGGTAGGTTTCATTCTTTATGAAGGAAACTGGTAAACCTAAGTTCTATAAATAAGCTGTCTGCCTTGAGTCTTAGTCATGTGGAAAAAATATCTCTGCTGTCAAATGCAGAGATGCTAATATGAAGAAAGTATCTATTGTTTTCATGCAGTGTTCATGGAAAGTAGCATTTTGTTTATTGTGATAAAATGAGGCTGGTGGATCATATGTATTCTCAATGCTCCTAACTCTTTCAGTAGAAAGATCAAGAATTTACAGAAGATTACTTACCGTGGCGAGGTACATGTAAGAAGGAAACATTTCTCTGAGTCAATAGACACCCGCTCTACTCAATCAAAATTTCCTTGGTTTATCTGTTTTACCTTGGGGTAAGTACAGCATTCCAATAATGTGATTCAAGTATTATTATTTTCTATTTCTTATTCATATTCTCAATATTTGATTCATCATGACATAGGTCTATAGTAAAATTACCAGTGTACCTGCAGAAATGTGTGTATGTATACATATATTTCAAAGAACTTGGTTGTGAAATACGACTCTCAAGTGTAAGCTGTATGGCATTATCAACATACTTCTATGATAACCTCTAACACAATGGTAATAAATTAACCTCAAGCATGGCAGTTTGGATTCTTGACTGTCTAACTGCTTTGCCAGGCAGCAACATTATAATTAAGATTTAAGAATATGGAAACATAAGTGCCTTCAATTTGTAACACAGAATTGCAGATGCTTTTAAAACTCCCTCTAAAACCCCAGAACTGGGATGAATGTAAAACCCTGACTCCTATGAGCGTTGTAGACACAGGAGTGGAAGGAACGCTTTCCTAGGCAAAATGTGCAGCCATTAATTTATATTTTTAGTCTTTTTTTTTCATACGCTGGCAGCTTAATGCTGAAAGTATGTTATCATTATCTGAGTTGATAGCTAACAGTCAAAGTTGTTCTCTTGTCTCTGTATCTTTCAGTGACTGGGAAACTGATTTATAACAATACATGGATGCACTGAATTAGAAAAGACAGTTTTAGAGCAGTGACATGTTTTTTTTCCTACAGTGCACACTCCACCGAGTTATGTCAAACAGGCTGCAGGAGAGCTGCATGCACTTGGAAACGTTCCCTTGCCTGCACTCTCTTTTTCTTCCTTCCCTTTTCCACTTGTCCTTTTGCCTCCTCTGCAACCAGAGGACTGCTCTGCCAGCCAAAGGGTGAAGGGGAAGGGGTGAAGGTCTTACTCCATGGTTAAAAAGGGCGCAGCACCTGGTGACCTGAAATCCCGACTCCTGAATCCATCATCTCAGTAGCACAAACAGCTTTCACAGCTTTGCAGTTTGGCAATTCAAGATCTTACCCAAATTTCACCCTAAAGCAGCTCTAACAGGCTGTAAAGGCTTTGAACTTACATCCAAACTTGCTTTTACACCTGAAATTTCCAGGAAAGATGGGGGGATGACTTCTCAGTGATACTTAAGTGTCCTAAATTGCTGTTTTGAAGATTGTTTCCCTAACAAAATGTTCACGTTCATTTATAAATCTAACACCAGTGTTGCAGGCTGAGATAAGATAATTTGCAAACTAGACTTTATATGCCATTTTCACTGTTTTGTTTAAAGAATTTTCAGAAATGTTGTTTAATCGCACTAAGCTGTGTATTCAATTTGATTTGCAAATCTAGAACAATATTGCTTTTTTACCCAGTTCTACCTTTATAGAATAAGCACATCCTCTGTGGCTTTGGATACTAAACATGTTCGTATTGCAAACATTTTTCCCAGCTCTTCCACTGTGTCCAGAATACAAAGTTTTTGTAAACTTTCAAACACCATGAGTGGTGTATACCTTTCTGGCCCAAATTTCTTTTACTTTTGATAAACAGAGAAGAAATAGCAAGGAAAAATTGCCTGTAAGATATCACGATATGCATCTATCTGTAACAAGGTGACTGCAAACCAAATATAAATTGGCTGCTCTCTCCAGAAGACCCTGATGGAATACAGCTCAATGTGCAGAAAGCACATTTGCAACGCTATGCATTCATATATATACACACCTGTACGCCATATGCAGATGTTTCTGACATAAACAAAACTGTTACATTCAGGATAGATTTTTGTCATGAATGGTCACCTAACTGGCTGAATGACCTTAGCCTTTCCACATACCAATACAGGCATAGTAATGTCTAAGAAAATAGATCTTGGATCTGGTCTGCCACTAAGGTCACATCCTTTCATAACTGTTCGGAAAGTATATGCCATTGCTGGGGACTGCTAGGAGAAAATTATAAAATTTAAAGCAAGATTTGGGCATAAAAATTTGAAAAGAAAGATGATGGCTTCTTCTGTTTACCAGTGACAAAATTTGAGTTTCTTAAAGAACACAATGAAAAATAGCTTACGAAACAAATGTAACTTTGTTGGCTCCATTGCAATTTACAAATGTAACTTTTTAAAAAATTAAATATACTGATTATATATGTATACATACATGTGTACATGCATTCATATATACATACCTAGAAAAAAGGTAATCATAATGGATTATCTTTTTTAGCAAATTTGCAAAACTGCAGAACCAAAAATAAGTGTGGTTCAGGTGAGGAAGAGTATGCGATATTTAGAAATAATATTTATATTCAGTCAAGCAACAATGGCAGCTGTTTTCATGATTAAAATTGAAAATGTCAGGTCACTCAATATAATGGTTTTTATATAATGAAGCTATAGAACTAATATTAATAATAATAGTTACTAGTATTAATTATTATTACTGACATTAGTTTTGATTTTTCACAATAGTGAAAGTAATTAACCATGAAATTTCACCTAGCAAGGTTTCACTGAGAAGATCTTTTATAACACATCTTAACATAGAGTTAAGATCATACTTACTGATTTATTGGAGAGGCTACAACTTAATGAAACAGCTTCAGATGTGATCAATTCCAGCAATGTATTTCAGGTCTTATTTCTGTCAATACCTATTATATTTTTTTCTCATAATTTTTTTTTTTTTTTTTTCCCTGGGACATAAAATAAAGGTCCTCAAATCCAGAACAAGTTCTTCACTCGCTGTGTGTTTTTCTCTGAGGAAATGATTGCTTTTTAACCTGCCATTCATCTCATCCACACAGGAACAAAGTGGATTTTCAGGTCAGATACCTCTCTTACAAATCAATAAGGTGTGGTTGCAAAGCTGAGTTTGAAAAGTATAGTAAAAATATATGTATGTGACTTTTGTGTAAATGAGGTACTTATATGTGTACGATATTGAACGATGGTTGACTCCTTCTTCCCCACCAGAAGCCAAGTGGGTTCTTGGCTGGGATGTACAAGTGATAGACATGAAGTCACTGAATTCACATTTTTGGTAAGGATATGTGCAGGTTTTTTTCTTTTCTTTCAGACAATTTATTCCTTAAGGTTAACTACATCCATGTACATAGAGAAATCAGGTAATACTCTGTTAGGTTTTACAAAAATATAACTACCAAAAAGAGGCCTTTCTAAAAAGCTACATAGAAGTAGCACTGCGAGGATGTGAGTACAAGATTAAGCTGTGTTGGAGATAGTTTTGAATCATGATAATGAAAATGTTTCCTTGGAATTGATCTGCAGTAAAAATAATTGATTTTTCAGAAGTAAAGCTTTTATAAATTAAAGAAAATATCTCCTGTTTTAACTTTAAAACAAATCATTGATTATAATTGAGCTACAAAGACCGAACTGGTATTCAAGTAATGGGAGTTTTCATGAGCAGATCATTCCAAAGACAAACGTCAGGCTGGCCAAGAAGACATTGGGCTACTCTGGGGACTTTTTTCCCTATGCAGTAAAGGTTTATAAAACAACTCTCTGTTGCCAGGTTTAACCATTATGTGGGCTGAAGAGATGGGAACTGACTACTGCCACTGAAGCACTACATGTCCTTCATTTCTCCTGATCATTTGTACTTGTTTGGCTGCAGCCAGCTTGTGAGGTTTTTTGGCATTGAGGCTATTTCCACACTGTGGCATTTGTTTCTGTTTGGATCTAAACTTGCTCCAATTAAAGCTTGTTCCCTGGTTTTCTGCTGCTCATAAATGCAGTGAGTCAGGAGTAGTTTAAAATATATATTTTAAAAAACCACTGCCTTATCAACTCTGGGGTTTTTTAATGCCAATGTGTTAGTTCTGAAATTTTCTGATCAGTACTACACTACATACTAAAACATTTAAGAAGAAGTATTTCTATGCATATATTAACTTTATCCCTCCTTCCTGAGGACCTGAAATGTGTCTCCCACTTGGAAGACAATCCCACTTGAAAGACAAATTGTATTTGTATGTTTATAATGTATATATGTGTATATATATGTATACATATATGCCAATATACCTATAGACATGTTTCCCCATGCAAATGAAGGATGAAAAATGACATATTCTACAAAAAATTCTTGCGTCACGGGCAGATCCCTTTGCAAGAAATATGGCATGATTCATACCCTCACCTCCAAGAAGTGTGGCTTCTTCAATCTTTTGAAGAAAAATTTCATGATGTTAACAAAGTACTTTTAGACTGGGTAAACTTCCTTCTTGAGGTTCCTCACCTTTCCTTCCTTGCAATACTGATGGACAAAACAAAAATCTTTCAAATGAAGTATTTTCTTGATCTGTGGGGTCTCCCCACATGTTTCACTGCTGAAATCTGTCTCTTTCATGCTTCAAACTTTTGTAACTTGGATGGGAGTTAAGGAGCTCCACATGTCCTGGCTCCCAGGATATGGTCCTCTGCATCAACAGAACCACCCTGCTCCTCTGTGCAGGGTCACAAAAAATGAAAAGGTACTTTTCTCAGTACCTTTGTTGAGTCTTTGTTGTTGTTGTTGTTTATACTCTGAAGACTATATTTGCCCGTAAACTGGCCCTGAAAAAGGTACAGTGAATTCAGAACACAGCAAATTCCCTGTGTAGCTATGAAGAGAGTAAGTAGACAAAGCAGCACTGCAGCACTCCATTCCCTCCTCACTTCCCATGAAATATGATACCAAGATCAAAGTTTTGGATTTGATAGAGCTCTCTGCAGAGATTACCCATTTTACCAAAGGATCCACTCCCCTTTTCACTAACAAAATTACAAGAGAGAAAGCCCCAGGCGTGACACCCACTTTGAATGGAAGCGATTCTGTGGCACGATCAAGAAATCTGTTTAATTTAGAAAGATGTGTGTGTACAGATATATGCCTGCATTTATATAGAACACTTTCAACCTGTCTCAGAAATCACATCACAATGGGTAATAGAGAAGCTGTGGAAGCAACTCATCTGATAAAGCAAATAACAGAGTGAGGCATTTAGATTATATTCAGTGATAATCATGGGAAAAAGAAAAAAATATTCTTCAAATCTCAGAGAAAAGGCTGATACATAGATTTTTTTTTCATATGGATTTTCTGTATCAAGGTAGATGTCCATAACTAGCTGCCTAGGTACTCTATTACTGCCATAGTAATTGCTTGTAGCATCTGTGTGCTGTAACAACCCTGTAAGCCATGTAACAGGCTGTGATTCACTGAAGTAATTTAGCAGAAGAGATTGGCTAAGGGAATGGTCAGTGGCTTTAATTGCTAATTTTTTTATACTTAGAAGACATGGGAAGATTCATGCGGGTTGGGAAGAAAAGTCTAATTAGTTGGGAAAGAAGTATTTCCTTTTAAGGACTGTTTAACCAGCACAAACCATAAGCCAAACAAATGTAATCCTATTTCTTTCTCAGTTTCATTACCTACAGAAACAGATATCTTAAGGGTAATTTTCTTTGATTTTTGTATGATAGCTGAGTGTATCGGAAACTTCAGTATTGATTTGATAAAGCAGAAAGAACTGCTGAAAGAACCAATTCAACCATCAATTTGGGGAGCTATCTCAGATTGTATCAGTTACAAAATATATTCACTATACTTGCATATATGTAGCATATAGCATTCAGAAGCAAGGCCCCATCAAGCAAAACACAACTGAGAGAGAACTTTTAAGGCTGCATGTTTGCAGGCTTGGATTTGTTTGTCAGTCCCTTACCACTGTACTAAGTCACAAAAATATCATGAGAGCAATTTGCCTAATAACACATGTAGTAAGGTAGGCATACCAGCTGGGAGCCTAAGAACTGACTGCTATAAAGTAGTATTTTTTTAAATTTTAAATGAAAAGTAACTTATTGGGGGAATTTTTCTTAGGAAGGATGGGAAAAAGATAACATAATAGCACTTTGTTAGCACAGTCAGACTGATTTTATAGGATTCATATGCAAATTTATATAGATCTTTAGTTTGAAGCTGACTTTCATTTTATTGTATTTTTTTCCTCTTGGGGTAGTTATGATTCTAAATTCAAATACGCAATGCATTGCATTTGATATAAAATACACCAGGCCTTCATGGTCTGGTCCAAAGTTAGGAAGAAAGCACATATAATAAAATCCATAAATTCTATAGTTATTGCATTTTGCAAATAGATTTTACAGTAGGTTGATTGCCCTACAAAGTACTAATGATGAGATGTCAGAGAAGTGCTCTTTTCCCCTTCTCCATACTCTCTCAGTTTGTGTAACCATAAGGTGATAAACCTTGTAATCTCCAGGGTGCTGAGCTCCATGGAACACCTGTCATAATTCTTTCATTGTGGAAGATCTATTTAGAAAAGTGCTAACCATTTCTCTGTTGTGGTTTTGGGGCATTATGAATTAAACCAGGTAACAGAGATCATGCTAGTAATTTTCAAAGGGAAATCTCTCTGAAGTGTCCTCGTATGTGTGAATCATAAGACCACGGATATACCTCAGTTAGGAACGGAGGTCAATCATTCTGGTTTCATTTCCACATGGATGGGGCTTATATAGGTTCAGGGTTGGGGTTTTTTTTTCCTTTTTATTTCTGTAAAACGACATATTTCTCGGGTGGGTTATTGCTGTTACAGTGCAAAAACCTCCTTCGTGTTTCAAGAAATAAATTAACTTATAAAACATTGAGTTCCCTTCAGTTACAGTTGCTTATGGCAAATGAGACATGAATGTGGCCCACATTCGGAGTCATATGGTGAAAGAGAGATTATATCTTTGTTTTATTCCTGCTAAAAGGAGGGACTAGTGCTGTCCAGGCACTCACTAGTGACAAGTGTATTTGGCTCAGCAGCAGATATTTCAGAAGAGTCCAGTAAGGTCCCTAATGCCACAAGGAAATCAAACCATCCCAAGCCGTCAGACACTAATGAGCTGAAATGAAGCTTGAGTAGTAGTTATGAGAATAATGCCTGCATGAAGTTCTAGTTGTGAACTGTAATCACGTTGAATTACTAATGGATCAACTGCTTTTTGTAGTTGAGTGCTGTTTGACCTGGGTGGCTACAAGAAAGAGACTATGAACAGAACTTTGTTAAAATGATATATAAACTATAACTCCCAGACCTAAACTCTCAAAATATTTTTGGCTGCAGATATCAGACATCCATATGGTCTAGAGTTTCCTTTGAACTTGATCTGCGCTTTGGCTGAAATTAAACCATTAACTCATCTGTACAGGTAGGTACCTGGGTCAACAGACTTCATCCTTCTCATGCTGAAGTTTATCTTCATGAGCTGTAAACAAAAGCTTGTGTTAAAGTCAGGTTAGGAAAAGGTTTGTTGACATCCCTAAATGAGAGGATGTGTTCCCCAGTGAAAATAATAACTATCCAAGAAAAAGAAAGCACCTGCTTTAGTTTCAAACCACAGCAGACCTGGGGAAATACATGCTGTTAGCTTTCATAGCACATGTAAAACAGGTCACATATTACTCCACTGGTTTAAAACCAGTGCAGGTGTTTTGTCTAAAGTGATCATAAAACAAAGCTAACAACAAAAAACCATCAAACTTGTCAAAACACTGAGGTTTTCTTAGTATGTGCTGTGTACATTTATTACTTGGTTTTATAGCTTTTAGAATTCAAGTGACAAATTGTGAAAGATTTTTATTGCTAGCTGTTGAACCATTTTTTTAACAAAGTACTAAAAAAAAAAATTGAACTATGTTACAGAAGCTCTATAAAAATTTTGTGTTCAAACAATACAGGACGGGTAGGAGAACAGTTCCTAGCAATAATACTAAACATTGCCATGGAGATTTAGTTGTGTAACACTTAATCCCAATAGCAATATTCCAAACCCACTTAGACTCTGCCATTTATTTTTATCAAGATTTCCTTTTATCTATATATTGAACTTCTCTAATGGAAATTATCCATAGGCTGTACAGTATATGCTTGATTTATTCTGCATTTGCTCAGCGGTTTCATTTTGTGATAGAATTCTGTTGAAGGACAAAACAAAAGACCAATAATCTTAAGAGCACAGATGCCTTAAGAGAAGGCACCTGTGAACAATTATAAATGCTTGAAAACTGTAAAAGCATCTTAATGAGATTCATTACAAAGTTCTTTTACTGAACAACTTCTTTCTCTAAAAATGTCACATATACAGAAATACATACAAATGCATGCATGTGTACGTATATATACGTAGATGTATAACCCTTACAATGTATTTCAACGAAAAGTCTACACAGCTATATTTGGGAAGTATGTGTGTCAGTTATTGCTTTCATTCCAGTCACCGTAGCATTACTATTTACTGGTTTAGTGAATTTACGGAAAAGAAATGCCAGCTGCCTCGTTACGCCATACTAAACTGTTCCAGGATCTGACATAAATGTTCTGGACCACAGATCAGGAGAAAAAAATGTGGGTGTACCCATATTTATGTGGCCTGGTGAGAGAATGCATTCCATTAAGTTAAGCTTATTTTGGAATAGTCTTACATATTTATTTTAATTGATGTCTGACTGAAGTAAAAATCTTCCTGATGGATGAAAACTTTATTCAAATGGCTCCAGAAAACCGGAACACATATTTTTGCTACATTTCCCATACACTTTTTGCTGGCCATAAAAATGTTAAATTTCATAGTACAAAAGAACTACAAAATTATGTAGTACAAAGAAACTATATATACAGAACACTTTCATTTGAACTAGTGGGTTTCTAATGATTTTTATGAATGCAAATATGTCCACAATGCATTTCATACAGTTAGGACATAATGCACTACTTCTAAAATGGGTCTTCGTAAATTAACTTTGAAGGGTGTCTGGGTTAGCCTTTCACTCATTAATTGCACGATGCGAACCCCCACAGCAGCTGATTTAAGAGTTCACCCCGGCTGATTCTTGCTGGTGGAAATTTGCCAAAATGATTACATCAACTTCCAACAAGCCACATGTGCATGAAAACAGTCAGCAAACAATTACTTAAAACCCCATAATATAATTTGTAATTTGACATAATAGACTTTTCTTTCAGGGTTCACATTTCCATGACAAAGCCAGGGGAATTGGGGCGGTGTGGGCTCTGGACATTGATGCAGGAGATGGCCATTGTCCCTCCTCTCCTTAGTGCTCCAGGCTTGCTGCCTGCAACCTGGGATTAAAACTGTGACAGTCATCATTTTGGTAAACTCACTAAAATTCCACCATTTCTTTCTTTTTAGCCCTGAGCGATGACAATGCCCAGCTTATGTTTTGTATAACAAGACAGCAAGGGGGTTGCGGAAAATAAACCTATAGTAATGATTTATGGAAACAATAACACTTCCTTGAGTTTTCAAAACATCTGAAAGCAAATGTCATGCCCTTGCCTCGTCCCCAGCTCAATGTGATGTTTTCCATCCTCCTGTGCTACAAAGACCTAGCAAAGACTGAGTCTCAGGAAGGACATGTTGCTGTAAATATATTTCTGCTTTAGTCTAATATTGTCCAGCAAAGTCACAAATTGCTATCTATGCAACATTCAAAAACTGCAGGATTATCACAGATGCAGGCCTTGAAGCCCTTCTGTTTTCTTTGTTCAAAGACAGAGATCCTTGATGTGTATTCAGGAGTTAGGTCTGTTTAAATTCTCTCCCTCTTTCTCCTTCCCCTCCTCCCTGCTCTTAGCCGAGTGATTTATTTGGAAAATGTGTGACTTCTCTAATTTTCCACTGATGGGCTAAGGGTTCTTTGTAGCAGTAAAAGGACATAAGGCCAGCAAGGAGGAATTATGCAGCACTCATTGTAAGGAAATGTAAAATAATTGCAGTTTTATTTGAGGTGAAGACACTTAGAGAAATGTCAAGTCTTTATCTGCAGATATGTGTTAACATTTTGTTTAGGCTATGGCTGCCAGGGGAAGATGTCAATAAACTCCTACTTTCCCTGATACCTTAAGGGGCAAAAGTCTAACTTTTTAGTCTGGTTTCCAAATTAATTCATAAGTAGAAAATGGACTTTTTCTGTATATAATACAAAAAAGAAAAACAAGCAAACCAAAACCAAAGGAAAGTTTGTCAGAATTTTGCAAGTGGTTGGGGGTATGGGAGAACAACGGTAATGCTCTGTAATATCCCCTGAATCACAGAATAAGGTTTATAAGCTACTCACAGAAAGCATACCATAGCATAAAACCGTAGAATGTGGTTTTCAGGAATAAAGTGACTTACACAGAAGGGAAAAGAGCCATTACTATGAATACTGAAGTTTATCAGTGGTGTTGTATGTAAGGCAGTTGATTTTAGGCTGTTAGTAGCTGTTATGTCAATTTGCTCTTCTTTCCCTGAGTGTTTCTCTGTGTGATCTGTTTTCACAGCCCTTTGGCCCGGACTCAGAGGCACAGGACCCGTACGTTCAGATGAATGGTAATGAGCATTGTCAGAGAGGCAAGAAAATTGAGTCCCTGCTCTGGCTGCCAGGCTGAGAGCTGCAGGAGCTAATTGTGTCAATGGTAATGAGACCGAGCAGGCAGCAGATGCTCACGTGCCAAATCCCACCAACAAATTCCTCCCACAGAAACTTTGAGGGACGTCTCTTGGCACCCTGGAGATGGTGATAGACCCGGTCTCAGCCACATGCCACCTGCTAGAGCCATTGTTTAAAAAAAGAAGGAGGAAAAAAAAGCCTATTATGATAACAAAGTTGTTTGCTGTCTCTTGCAATGACTTTATGGCACCAGTTTTACCATGCTGCAGCTATTGGATGGGGGGTGTGTGTGTTGGAAAGAGGAACATCTGATTCTTTAAAGAGAAACATTTGTATTGAGCACTGTTAACAACTTACTTGGAGGCCGGATGTTCAGTATATGTTACATACTCTGCTGATAAACCATGCCTGCCTTTTTCCCATTACAGTTCCCACTGTGCCTGCTTCCTACAGCAGGTTTACATTTCCACATGTTTTCCCATGACATTGAAATAGGGAGCATTTTCTTCTCTTTTTTTCCCAGAAAAGATCAAGAATAATAAAAAAAAAAATGCAGATACCCATGTGGAGTGCTGTATAAATGTTTACTGTAAAATAAAATAAACAACATATTTGGTCCTTATTCACAAAGCAGACTTGGTGGCGAGTTGTGCCTGAGGTTTTCAAGAGAGGAAGGCCCTTAAGGGTTCTTTAACGACAGTCCTTTACAACACAAGCTTGCAAAATGCTGCAGTAGAGAGAGGTTCAGACACTTCCAGGAAACGTTTGCCCAAGAACATCTATTTCTGGAGAAATCTGATCGAGTGTCTTTTCTTGCTGCAAGACTTTGTGTCCAGCTTTGCACTCTTGTGAGGCTCACACTCTTCAAGACAATTTAAACTGACCCTGAAGCAGTTCAAAATCATTCTGTGTATTGTGTTGGTTCTCATCAGCCCCAGGGCCAGAAGAAGATAAAAACTCCGGAGTTGCCTCTGGCTCCACCGTGGCTGCATGCAGCTGAGCTCTGGCTCTGCTGGAGACGATGGACCCTTTCCCTCCACCAGTGTCCAGTGTCCTTGGAGCATGTGGGTCGCAAGCAGCTGCTGGCAGTAGGTACACATGAGTGGATCTGGATCATTTGGCTTAGGCTGTCAATGAAAGATTGAACAGATGCTTTGTCTGATCTGAAGACACTTGAAACAGCAATTATGCTCCTTTTTTTAAACTCCCAGGGTCAAGGGAGAAAGTTATAGTTCCATGAAAAGCTTGGGTTGAGCTGGTAATTTGACAAAGTACGTATTGCAGCCCTGACTAAATTCACATCTGCATCAGACTTCACACCCTTCCTTTACAGAAACCCCACTCCTGCGAAGAAAAGAAGTATTGCGAACGCAGCTGCTCCTCTGCTCTGTGTAAAGTAAGAGTGGCCTTGAAAATACCACCACAGTCTTTGTTACTGTGTGGCAGGGTACAAGAGCCAGAGGTTTCTCAAAGCAGAATAGTAGTAGTGTAAGACACAGAAAGCCCTTCAAGTTTATTCCCGTAAAGTATTACGAATTCCAGTGCATGCATTATATTAATTTGTTAACATCTGCAGTAAAACCGGATGTGGGAAATTCATTGCAAGTACACGAGCATGTAAGGCTGAAAACCAGCAAGCATACCTCAGGCAAACAGCACAGATGTTGCTAGTGCTTTTCCTACAGGGAAAAAGAGGTCTGGGGTCTCTGCAGTGGTGACCACCACAGCCCCACGCTGGCTGCATCACTAGGGGACAGGAGGTGACAGCATCTTTGTTCCTCGAGTTCCACTTTGCATGAAACAAACACTGTCCTCTGATGGATCTGGCTCTCGTTACGATTTGTATTTGCAGTGAAACCGATGGACAGAAGGAAAAAAATAATGTGGTAGGAAATGGGCAGTTGTAGCTGTTGTGCACAACGGGACCCACAGTTGTGTTTAGGAGTTTTAGTTGTGTTTTCTCACTTTGTGAGAAAGTGCAACAGGGCCACACAGTGCTACCCTCATTGCCTTAGGTGTGGTGGGAAAGAAGGGTGCCACAGTTCTGAGAGGTGCCTTTTATCCCAAGCATAGGTAATACTCAAAACCTTATTTTGCTGTAGTGCATGTATTGCTCTTAAAGGCAATTTTGGGTAAACAGCTACCAAGTAGAGATGTTCTACTTCATGCTTTACAAGAAAATAAACAAAATGGCAAATGCATTAGAGTGATCAAACAATGGAATTTCCATTATATACTGTGCCATATTAGCTAATCCTCAAAATAATTCAAAGGCACTCAGTGACATATTACAGGCGTTTGTTTTTAACAGAGATTTAGCAAACTGTAAGTCTCAGGCATTTTTCTCATTTGCACTTGGTAAAACTTTGAGAGATAAATGTTTTATTGGTTCAGAAAAAGACTGAATATCTAGGTACAGTACTTGCCATTCATGGAACATGTACGGGTTTAACTCGCTGTTTATATACACAATGCTGCATTGCAAAACTGCCATGGAAATTTACTCACGTAGCAGAAAATGTGATGTCCTGCCGTTTGCCGCTGTGATTGATGATAATGTAAAATCTAATTTTGAACTCACTTATCAAAAAAAAAAAAAATTCTCACCTATCAACAGGTGTATAGAATTTTGTGGTTTAATGTATTTTAATGAATGATCAGATTTTTTAAAAGTGAGTTGAAAAAGTGAAAATTACAGATCAGGTCTCTGAACTAAATTTCTCGGTTTATTCCTACTTCTGGGTACCTGGCATTTAGTTCCAGGGCTTTGACTGGACATTTGTTATGTCAGGAAGATACCTCTTCCTCAAAGTCATTACTTTTACCAAATGTTTCCCAGGTGCCTCTGAGGTGACACAGAGTGGCCTTTGAGATAGCTTGTGCTGGACACGGCATGGAAGGGGTAGTGCTCTGGCTGGGAACAGAAACTGCTAGGCAGGATATCTTCCACAGGATCACTTTAAGGTATAGGTGTATGTGTGTCTAGATAAAGTATAGATCATGTGAAGGTCAGGATTGATAGTATCAAATGGATTTTTTGCTTTTCTGATTTACCTACTAGGATCCCTGACCCCCTTTTAGATCATCTATTTTCTACCTTTTCAGGTGAACCGGGTAACTGATGCCTGATCCAGGTACACTGTTTAGTATTCCACAGATTAAAATATATGCCCTACCTAATGTATTTTGGCTTAATAAAGAAAACTGTGATGCAGAGGTCATATTGGATAATCCAACAGCCTGTTCTGCCTTCAATATCTCTTAAAGTAGTCCAGCCTCTGATGCACCTCAGTTTTGAAATAGATACTGGGTGTAAGCATGACTGATGGACACGTGGATTGGACAAATACAGCATTAATTTGTGATGAGTTCTATAATATCGTTGTCTATGAAAAAAATCAGAGTGAAATGTCAGCCTCCTTTTCCCTGCTTTGCTGAACAGCATCATATTGACCTTTGATCAGCTTATTTGTGGGTCCAAGAGTGAGTATAAAATGGCAACCCTCGCTTGCCTACGAGGATACTCTTCACTCAACTTGCACTCATGTTGTAACAGATGGAAATGTAAAGTACAAAGTCCTGGGAGAGCACTGCCATTAGTTTTTCTTTGGGAAACAAGCTGGTTGAAGAGAGATGGAGAGGGAAGAAGAGAGAGAGGTGAAAGAGGGAAGAGGGAGAGAGTAACACCCCCACTCCCCACACCCCCCCACC
>NW_010272191.1:15517-18788 GCF_000690775.1 Eurypyga helias
CCCCGATTTTGCTATTCATTGTGATGGAAATGTTCTTTTAAAATACACCTCTGACTTAGGAAGACTTGTCTTTCACATTCATTACGCAGGTGTCAAATCAAATTTTATCTTGCTGTGTCTTGTGCGCTGGAGCATAGTGCATATGACATTTTGTAACATGATGCAACATACGGCAATAAATCATACTGAGAGTGAGTAAAACCTCATTTGCGTGTGTGTGTGTGGGGGGGGAGCAGAATGAATCAAATGGCACTGTGCTAATTTCACTGTGACTTCTATCATTAAGAAAATTATATTCTTTCTCCCCTGTCCCTGCTGAGAGACTATTTCTCAAAATAGTTCTTCAAAGTAAAATTCTCTGTCACCTAAGTTTTGCAGATATACTGTGCATCTGGTGGATCGGTAACTTTTAGAAGAAAATACATGCTTGAGAGCTCAGTAAAACTCCTTGGAGAAAGAAGGCAGACTTTAAAATATATCGACCACAGAAATAAACCCACTTTCAGCTAAGTGAAAAATTAATTAATTTGCTGTGCAGCTGTGGTTTCTGAAGTAGCACTGTAGGCAAATGAAAGTGCTCTTTGGAACCAGATTGGTTTTCTTCCTCAGGTACATGACTGGAGAATTGGAATGCAACTTTTGAGAAGACCGCTCTGGTGAATAGATCCGTATTGGGTGGCAAGAACTGAGATTACTCTCCAGGAGGCCAGCAGTGCTCCACTCACGTGCCTAACAGCATTCACAATACCGTGGTCCCTCAGAAATCTCTGCTAGCTGCACGTGGGACTCTCCCTTTCCTTTGTAGGGGAAGTCTGCCATGTCAAAGGTGGACTGGAGTTTAACAGACTTTAAAACAAAACTCTCTCACCGGATCTGGGAGGAGCCAGCCCTGGGAGTGCTGCGATTGCTCATAAGCACCCTAGAGAAGTATCACTTCTAGAAGCACTACACACTTAAATATTGCTGCATCTCAACAAACAACCCCAAGATGTGTTCCTTTTCACTTGTAGGTTCAAATGAATGTCAGATTTAAAAAAAAAAAAAAAAGTAAAAAGAAAGAGTTAAGTAAATCAAGGCTTTTTTATTACTTTAGTTCAGAATTCAGATATGGACTATTGCACTCATGACATTTTATCATCTTTGTAAGTGTAAATGGTTAGGTGAAAGATGGTGTGGACTTAAGTGATAATATTGCATATAACCTGATGGGTGAAGTTGCAAAATAAGAAAAAATAATTTTAAAAAGGGAAAAAAATGAAAGAGGTTCTGTTTACCTGTAGGTGTACTGCTCTCTATTAATATACAGAGTATGTCTCTGAGACAGACTGATGTGATGAAGTGGAATTACCATTTGGAAAGCGATAAAAATTGCATAAATTGCAAATTCTGCATATCTACACGTACTAGACAGTTACTTGGAAGAACACGTTATCATTTAAAGGTAGATGTAATATTTTCATTTTCAAGCAGTGAAATTATTTTTACAATGAATTATTCATCTCCTGTGCTCATCATGTAAAGGGGCAGTGACTTCTTCTATCAACAAAATACTTTTTATTGACACTAAGAACAGTATTTAATTGAACCTATTTCCCCAATTATCATTGGAAAAGAGTTTACACTGGTGGTTTGGAAAAATGTTTTAGGAAGATTTAGCAGAGCTGCAAAAAAAGCTGTCTGCAAACTAATGGAATTAGATTGTCTTTGAATTCTCTCCACCAGAACTTAGAATGGCCACTAATTCCTTTCTTTGCTCTTTTGGTGTTTGCAAAGGGGTTCACTAAAGCCTGAATTGATATAATTATTGCCTTGGATTGTTAGAGATTTAGGCCAGATGGCTATGGTTTTCTAAAGTCCCAGTTGCTTGTGTTAGCTTTTCTAGTTTGCCTATAGGGTTTGGGGATCAGCAATTTGAAAGGGCTGCAAACTTGTAAAACAGTATTATTCATGGGGGCAGAATGTTCATCAGCGTGACCCAGTACTAAATACATTCATTATGGGCATTTCTATTCTGCACAATTTGCCACACGGCGCTGGTTTGTGAAAAAAAAGGGGACAATGGCTTATAAAATGCTTTTGAATGCCTAAAAAGAGGGAGAGCTCACGCTGAGCCTCCTCTGCTTGCTTTTTCAGCAAGAACCTTCTTAGTGACTTTGGCTGAGCTCTGCTGAAAGTAAGTAAATTGGGAAAATCAGAGGTTTACTTTTTACAGTTTTGGACTTATGGGGGCTATATAAGAGGGAGAAAAGAGAAATAAAAGAGACTGATGGCATGGTTATGGGCAACACCAATAAAGAAATGGACAAAGTTAGCAGAAAACCAATGAAAAGCATGATAAAAAGCAAACGCAAAGAAGAGGAACTAGAAATCCCATCGTAAATAGATACATTTGAAGTGTGAGGAACACAGCTGCTTCTGCGACCTGCGTGCAGCCCGAAGCTCTCGTAACGATCTGTAGCGTTTCTGGTGTACACAAAATACGTTAGCGACTCAGCCATAAGATTACGTGGTTTCGTGTGGGGATGCGTTGCAGTGTAAACGGGAAAACAGTTTTCAGCAGTAGTAGAGAGCCCAGGAAATTGTCACTTAACCTACCGTGGGGCTTCTTTTTTGTTTAAAGCGCTTGGCACGCAGAAGGTGTGCTTAGCACACATTGCCACGGTGAAGCATGAAGTGTTCTTTGAACTGGGATGAAAAAGATCTGCCGGAGAACGGCTGGAACAGCAAATGACGCTGCAGAGAGGCAGCCGGAGACGATGGCACGCACGGAGGGACCAGGCTGGGGCGAATGCAGCTGCGCCGGGGACAGCACCGCTGCAAGAGGGAGCGGGGGATGGGCGGGAGCGCGCAAATGCTACGGACAGGGAAAGGGGGAGGGAAGGGTTTCAGGGAATGAAACCTCCCTGAGCTCCACGCAGGAGCACAGATGTTGAGGAAAGGCAGGTAATAGGCAAATGAGCAGCAAGAAGACGCTCTTGAGGCTCGGTTAGAGAGACGTCATCCCCACCTCGTTTACTAAGCAAACGCAGTAAAAAGATCCCAGTGAGTTAAACAGGGCAACCTAAAAGTATGTAAATGAGGAGCGCGATCGCATTTTTCCTGGCGGGAAGGGGAGGAATTAAACCCACAAAAAACCCGCTTGAAAGTGCCCTGCAAACGCGGGGGAGGGAGAAGTTGATTTAAAGTTGCCCTTTAGTCATCTGTGTACTCCTCCCCCTCCATCCATCGCGGCGGCACACCGGCGGCGAGCAGGGGCTGGCGGAAGAGACGC
>NW_010272192.1:0-301 GCF_000690775.1 Eurypyga helias
CTCCCCGGGAGGGGACCAGGGAGAAGGGTGACTGCTGGGGGTTTCCACGCAGCGTCCGCTCGCGTCCCTGCGAGGCGCCGTTTGTGATCGCCTTTGATTTTCCACTCTGGTCATCTGTATTAGAGCTCGTTTCGTGCTTCTGAGGGACCCAAGGAGGGACTGGAAATGGCAGTCTTTGTTCTGTGCCCAGGCTGGCCTTCTCCTTCTCATCACCGCTGTCCAATCGCCTGCCAGCTCTGATTTCTCCGTCTCCACAGCGCAGCTGCTGCACCCGCATTCGGCGCCTCTGTCAAGCGGTTCA
>NW_010272192.1:325-3310 GCF_000690775.1 Eurypyga helias
CTTCAACTGGGGCAAACGAAAATAATCCCGACCCCTCGCCGCTTTCTGTGCGTGTGGTGGCGAGCTGGGAGGTACCCGGTGCGAGGGCAGACGCGGATTTCATCTGCAGATGCTCCCCTGGTTCTTAGCGTTCTGCTCTGGAGCGATGTTTTTGTTGGTTAAGGCTTTTAAAACCTGTAAAGTTGGTGCAGCGCTAGAGATTTTATTAGCTACCCCTTTAACAGAAGGAATATTTCTTAGGAATCGCTGTCTCCCGCTGTGCAGGTAGCTGAGGTGTAGCGTCATGGGTAACTCGGCATCACTCGCGGACATCTTGGTCGAAATAAATGGGGTTTATAATCCGATTTGCCATCAATTTAATGTTTTTCATTAATAAACCCCTTTAGCTGCCTGATGCTCAACAGCTCGGTGATAATGCCTTCCAGTGAAATGAAACCTGAGGAGTTCTCAGTCCACTTAGAAAAGCCTCGTTCCCCGGGTGCTGTAACAAGGATTCATGAGGGTCTGGGGTTGGGGTTTTTTTTTTTGTTAATTTAAAAATTGCTGATAGTAAACTGTAGCTTTGTTGAGACTTAAAATTGCTCGTTGGAAGAGCTCCAGATGCTTCCTTCTCCCTTTGGATATTTTGAAAATTGCTGTCCTTTGGGAGCATTTACTAGAGGTCCAAATTCGGGACGATCTGAGCAGGAACTTATGAGAGGAGCGGTTTTGGCAACTAAATCTGTGCAGGTGACCCCGAACTGGTCTGAATTGCTCGGAATTCCTGTACTGCTGTGGCACCTTTTGGGTGTCCGTAAAGGTTACTGTGGAATTTAGGTTTGGGCCAAAGATTGTAAAGCATACGGCCAGCACAACTTGGGCAAAATGACTTCCAGACAAAGAACTGATGGCTTACTGAGCGTTAGCAGATTCCTATTCCGGCCTGGTTTTAGGAGTGGAAGTTGCTTGTCCTGCCTGCCTCTGGGAGGGAGCCCTGCAGGAGCTCTCCACTGAAACTGACTCCTGGTTTAAAAACAATACGTAAAGTGCTCTAAAATGCCTTTGTGGTTCTAAAGCTGCTTAGCGTTTCTGGAGAAAATCAGCATTATTTAGGAGCAAGATGAAGGGCAGGTCAGTGACGTAACATTGATTCTTGAACAACACACTCTGCGACGAAAGGCAGGAAAGGGGCTAGATTTTGGGGTTCTGTTACCCAGCACCCTGGCCAGAAACCGAAAGCTGGGATTTCTTGCACCTTGGAATATGATCCACAGGAGTGATTTCCTCACTCCTGTGATGTGTGACCTTCCTCTTCCGTAGGAACAAGAAAACCCCTTTTGCTGCCTGATTTATGCCCTCCATCTGCTGCGGGGAGATGCTGATGTTTCGGAAGGCGCAGGCCTCTCTGCATGCCTCGAGGGGGGGGCGAGGTGTCCACCGACACGTTAGCTAGGCATTGGGGTTTTTCACATCCTTGTGGCAACCGCTATTTTTATTTCACGGGGAAACTCCGTGTGAAAGGAGCTGGTCATCTCAGCTTCCTCTGACACAAAGGGATGCGTGAGCTACATCACCCGCTGGCAAGTCTCCATGTAGCTGGTTCTTATGTTAAACGCAGCCCTTTACGGCCCTGAGGAGGGATGGAGATGGGTGCAGAGGGATGGATTCCCAGCCACATGTAGGATATGAGGTGCAGGAGGGAGCCCTGAGCGCTTGGAGGTGGAGCAGTGCATTGCAGAGTAGGGAGCAGCTCGAGGTGTCAGAGGGCTCCCTGCTGACAATGGCGGTTCTCGGGCCAGATTCATTTAGTCTGTGTATTCCCAGGAAGGAGAAAAAAAGGGGTGGATGGGTGGTGACTTGCCAAGGAACCAAGTAGTGGTGTTAAAGATGGGCTGAGGTCACGGTGCTGATGAGAAACTGTTATGTGACCCAGAGCGAAACGCTGCTCCGAAGCTTGCTTAGCGTGGTGTTAGGGCTGTCCTGGAAGGAAGGCTATCCAAATTTCTGTGTTTGCCCTACCCCAAAGGAGCTGTAACTGCCGCCTCAAACTTGTGCCCACATGCCACAGACCCTGGATGCTGATACCCTTTCCCTGCTGCGTCTTAGAAGTGTGTCTTGCCGAGCCGTGCTGACACTGCTGGGCACTGATGCCGGCCTGTCGCTGCTGTGACTGCCTCCCCCCGCCAAGAACTGCTACTCCCTGTGCCATCTCTCATCTCTCTCCTCCAGCCTTTCTCCTCCCCATCTCGCACTTGAGCAGCGTTTCTCTTCCCCGAGCCCCTTGTCCCGTGCTAGGGGCCATTCCCTCCCTTCCCGGCAAAGCTGCAGAGCTGCCGGCACGCGAGCCCAGCGTGCAGGCTGGGGGGTGTATTCTGTCAGGAGGGAGATGCTGGGGTTAGGCTTGCCGAGTCCTGCAGCTCTCGCTTGTGGCAGCATCCATCCGGGAGCTGGTCCCTGCGGAATCAAACCAGCTGGGGAGCAGTAGCGTAGGAGAGAGGGAGGTCTGCTCTCTCCCATCGCCGGCCTGGGGATCCAACTCCCCATCTGAGGGTTTTGGGGTGGTTTTTCTTTGAGCACAGGGTCAGTATTATCATAATGTTAGGATAATACCCTCAGGACTGTGAATAAGGAGAGTGTGTGTCTGTGCTCACAGGGCACATGCGTGCTGCAGGACAGTGGCTAATACGGGTTTTTTGCTAAGGAAGAGCTCGGGCTTAGCTGAGGAGTAGCACTGCGGCTGCTTAGCCTCCTGCTCGCGAAGCCGCTGTGTTACCAACCCCCTTTACCTACCCCTTAGGATTTCTTCTGCGACAATGCAATCACTGCCCCACACGAAGTCCTGGAAACCAGTGCCGCCAGACTGCTGACATTCCCCGTGGCAAGAAGGTAACCTTCTGCTGCACCGCTGACGCGGCCTTAAAAAACAAGCACCAAGCCGAGGCCCGCTCAGCCCCCCGAGGCACGTGCGCTTCGCCTCCGTGGCAGCGAGTGGGCTGCCAAAACGCT
>NW_010272192.1:3394-5874 GCF_000690775.1 Eurypyga helias
GCGTGGTTTTCAGTCCTCCTTCGCGCCTGTTTTCCAGGCTGGGGGGCTGCGAGGTCGCCCGGGCTACGCCGGGGAACGTACGAGCTCCTCTGCTGGGGCAGGATTTCTCCTCCTGTGTCTTGGATTTCATTTTGAGGGCTTGGTGACGGTGGAGCCGATGTTTTTCTTTGCAAGTGGTTCATCGTTCGTTGCCCTCGCAGGTGATTCCCAGATGTCCTGGCAGCCGGGAGGAGGCAGGAGGGATTTAACTGTGGTTGATGCTTTGCGGAGGCTTACGGCTGACTGCGCTGCTTTGACAAGGTGGAAGATGCCTCTAGGGGGTTTAATTTACAGCAAGAGGGTGTTACGGTGGCTTAATTCTCGTTAATGTGCAGGGTGCGTTTTCAGAAATTCACTTTTTTTGGAGAACCACAGTATTTGAGAAGTAACTGGGGTTTGTGCCTAACCAGAGCTGGGGTCACCGGTGCAACCTTCGGCTTCCAGATCTTGATTCTCTGACCTGTTCTTACACCTCAAATTACAAAAAACTCCAATAAACCAACCGAGGGAGCCAGCTCTTTTTCTGGTTTTGTAAATTTGCCAGTGCTTGACCTGCAGGGTTTTTCACTTGTGTGTAGCATCTTCAGGATACTGTGTATTTTTAAAGCAAAAATCAAGCTATATTTTCCAAAGCAATTAGTTCCGGTAATTTTTTTTTTAACCAGGGAGTCATGGTAACACACTTGCCAGGGAGCCAAGGTGCTGTTGCAAGTAGAAATACGAAATTTAAGCTTTTTTATATATATATAATTATGCAACACAATCTTCAAATTCTATGTTTAGCTCCCTAAAGTAAAACCCAGTTTACATTTCTGTGTCCATAATCGAAAAGTTAAAATATTGATTATCTGATCGTGTTTTCCTAAGGGTTTGGGGTTTTTTTTTCAGTTTCATGTCTAGTTGCTTGACTCCCTCGTGGTCCGCACCGTTTGGAAGATGCCGGCTGCCCACGGGGCTGCGGCTGTCTGTCCAGTGGGAACAACGGGTCACCATCATCTTCCTGTTTCTGTTTGGACGACACGGGAATATTACTAGGCAGATAACATGTCAAATAGCTGATATTCTCCCAAGGCTGTAAACATGAACGCTTTGTCCAGAGCGTGTAGTTTCCGCTGAGCGGGAATATCGGGAGCGCGAGACGGGGCAGCTGCCCTCTTTACAACCCGGTAATGACTGAGCAGCTTCAGCTTCGGGGCTGTCTTGCAGCTTCAATCCAGTTATGTGCATGACCTCGTGAAAGTGTCTCTTTTTCCCCTGAGAGGTGAGAAGTTGTATTTAGAGCACTTTTCGACCCAGAGAGATATTTATAGCACTCGGGTTTTGCTGCTGAAGTGGCACAATTTACCTTTTAACGAAGGTCCGTGCTCCCCCGCTGATAAGCATCTGTAAATAATTGGTAATGGCAGTGCATGGCGTGACCAACTTTTTTTGGACAGAAGAGTGAAAAATGGTTTGTCAACAATTTGGGGTTGCTAGGAATGGATCGACTCCAAATATAGGGAAACTTGTCGTCTCGTTGCTGGCCATTCAGTAAGAATTGGGTGTGACTGGACACCGGGAAGAGCACAGCCAGTCAGCGACGGGCTTATGGGCTTTTGAAAAGCGTTGGGTGTTTTCCTGGCGCAAGGGAAAGGGCGTTAATGCCTGCGAGAGCCGATGCTCGAGGTGCCTGCCTTGAGGATGATCTTCCCTCTTCTCCAGCCGGGTCGTCTTTGGGAGTCTCCTGCCATCTCGCAGCGAAAGTTCCCTTTCTAGCCAGTCTTGGGAAGGTGTTTGCGTACCAATTCCCGACCTTCATGACCTGCTTCCAGAAGGTTGGTGGGACTTTGTTCCAGATCCCGCACAGGCTGCACCGTGCCTTCGGCTCAGTCAGCCCACCCCCTCCTTTTTCCAAAACTTGCTAATTCACAGTATACAATTAAGAGTCATGGGATGGTTTGGGTTGGAAGGGACCTTAAAGATCATCCAGTTCCAACCCCCCTGCCACGGGCAGGGACACTCTCTGCTAGACCAGGCTGCTCCAAGCCTCATCCAGCCCTGAAGACATGGGAATCTTAGCTGAGGTACAGGAACTTGTAGCTGCGTTCCCTGAACGGAGTTAAGGACTGACACTGGCTGTGCTGGCTGTATTCCCCAGGCTCTCAACTCAAAACCCAAGTTCGGAATTGCTTGTGTGGTAGAGGTGCGTTCATTTAATGGGATGAAGCCGGTAAGAGTTCGGAAGCCAGGCTCCGCGCTGGCGTCGCTCATTCCGGCTTCCCTCTGTTCCGTTCTCAGCTAACGTCCATGGAGCGTGTTGGCACCACTAATCGCGATACAGAGCTGAAGTAGGGCCTTGATGACGGGGACTCGCTGCCATACAGCGAGTGTGCGGGGGCCGGTTTCGCCGCGGGTTTGGGTGGCTACGCAGGGGTGCTGTGTTCAGGGGGGTGGGGGAGGCA
>NW_010272193.1:0-262 GCF_000690775.1 Eurypyga helias
CTTCCACTCTGTGAATCTGTGAATAGTAATAAATACAGATCAGTAGCAGAATTGTCTGTGTCATAATGGCAGCAAACCTAGGAATTCACCAGTTCTGGGCCAAACAGCATGTCAAGGCACGCAAGGACTTGGATGCCCACGGTGTCAGCAGGACTGGAGCTGATGGCATGGGACCCGCAGACAGGCCTGGGGACACAGCATCCCTGGTGGGACCGGCCTGCTAAATTCTGAGGCAAAGAGGGAACGATGGGGCTCACTTATG
>NW_010272193.1:326-845 GCF_000690775.1 Eurypyga helias
CGTGCCCTCAGCTGCACCCAAAGCAGCGTGGCCGGCAGGTCGAGGGAGGGGGTTCTGCTCTGCCCCTGCATTCTGCCCCATACCCCATTCTACCCTGGCTATGACCTGCTGTTATTCCTAGTAAATGTGGATTTGAACTTATCTGGACTAGACTGACTGCACGTGGTTTTCTTCCCAGCTCCAATTCCAAGCTAGCGGTCAGCGCTAATAAACAAGAGACCCTGAGCTATTTTCCAGATGTCAGTGGCTTCCAATTAACTGAGAACATCACTTATGTAAATAACAGTGAAGCAGGTCTGTGATAAGGGATGTATACTTGCATGACAGTGGTTTTATGAACATTCTCTGGTCTTGTCACTTCAAAGCTGTTCCTTTTCCCAGAAGTTTTAACATGGCATTTCTTATTCTGAGATTCAGACTGGAGTTGGACTTAGTGGTGAAGAGATGATATAATGGACTCTGTAAAATGTGAACAAACCTCTGCTTTTCTGTGGTGTGGGTTTTTTTTGGTTTGGTTTG
>NW_010272194.1:0-238 GCF_000690775.1 Eurypyga helias
CCCAGCTCCCGTGGGCTGCGGCACCAGCCGGCTTTGCTCACACGGTGGCGCCAATGACAGCCGGTTGCTGGGGGGTCCCGGCAACGCCACCCCCACCCCGTCACCGTGCAGGAAAAGCCAGGCTGGAGGGACCCTCCGGGTGAGAAATCCACGAGGTCGAGCCAGGGAGCTGTTGGAGGGTCCGGAATTTTCCTCCTCCCTTAGGGGTGGGACCTTTTTGGAGAAAACCGACCCATTT
>NW_010272194.1:378-3986 GCF_000690775.1 Eurypyga helias
ACCTAAGGTTAGTGTCTCAGCTACAAGGTGTGTAGTCAGGGCTATTTTTTTAAAACAGACCGGCATAAATTTGGTAGAAAGTATGGGTATTTGAGAGAGATCGAAGCTCTTCATGTAAATTCAGGCTTTAAATGCACATTCAGATATGTAAAGAAATATTTAGATTTTTTTATTATTATTATTTTATTTTTTGAGAGAGAGAGCTGCAAGTGCTAAAAAGCAAGTCCTATAATAGCAATGCTGAGCATGAAGCTGAAGGGCAGCTTCTCCAAAAACTTTCCAGCTCTGTTGCTCCATGATCTGTCTTCTAAGCAAATTACTGGTACTCCTTTCTGTAAAGGGCAGGACTCCCTCAGGTGCAAAATAAAGGATCCTCATAATAACCTCTGATTAGACACTGCCTCACCTCTAATGAGCTCATATTCATGCCCCATCCTGACGATGCTGTGCCTCCACCGTGCCTGTCTCTCTATAAGAACCCTGTCCTTGCTCACTCCTGCACCTCCCTAAACCTGAGCCTGATCCTGGGATCCTGTGGGTGGTATCATCCATCCAAAACCAAGCTTTTCCAATGGAGGCATCATCTGTGAGCTTTCAGCTGTGGTCAGGGAGATGGAAAAGCAGCATGTCACCTCTTTTCAGGGGCACCTCTCCAGTGGGCACTTAGACACACCAGTGTCTTTATGGCAGCCCTGGAGAGAGCCCAGGAAGCCAAATCAGCTGGGGGTTGTCCATGTTAGGTGACAGGTCCCTGCCATCTGCATTGCTCCTGCAGGCAGCCTGCACTGTCAGGACTCATGCTGGTTCATTTCTCTGGAGCAGCACAGACCATTCTGCCTGGCTCATCACACAGGGGCTAGAAGGCTTCTTAGTGAATGACACGTTTAGGGGGGTGAGCCGTGTCTTAGTCCGGCCTTAGAGTCCAGTCCTGAAACACTAAAGATCAGCACACCCTGTCCTATTCAGCTATGCCCAGAGACCCTAGGGCCTGTACTAACCTAGGAGTTGAGCTGTTCAGAGTAGAGTTAACCTTTAGCTGATCTGCCACTAAGTCCTGACAGCAGTGTATCAAATATCACAGTTCTGTCCTCCATGGCCACTACCATATGTAGGAAAGTTGCTTGTGGGGTTGGCAACTGTGATGGGCTGGAGCTGACGAAGGGTCTCTGGAGAGTGCAGAAGGAGACTAGAACTGCTTCTGTTCAGCAGAGGGTACTGTGCAAAGTGGCATGGAGGAGGGCAGGAAAATGTGAAGAGCTGCTCGGTACTCAGTGTGTTAGCTTCACTTTGATCCCTGGCACCTCTGCGAACCCTGCATGTCATCTGGTTGAGCAGCTCTACCTCAGACTCCCCAGGGTATGGAAGTGCCACATTGCATGGACCATGGGAGTTCAGTCGCTGGCTGTCCTCCTGTGTGGCTGGGTGCAGGTGCTTCGGGCAGCATGGCCTTACTGCCCTGGGATGGCATCCTGACTCCCTCTTTCCCCCTGCCTTTGGCTACCAGTCTCTGACAAGGGGGACTAGGGGCAATGCTGCAAGGTGAAGGGATGCTCTCAATTTGCTGAGGCTGCTCCTGTTCCACCAAAAAAACTGACACCATGTTGCTGGTGCCTGCCAGGTTCCTCCTGGTGACATACTGGCCTGTCCAACCATGCCTAGCAGGAAACAGGGGGCTCAAAGAAATGGAGTGGCTATTATTCAGCAAAGGATACCTTCAGTAGTACGCACAGATGGAAAGGCAACAGCAATAATGTCACACATTCAGTTCAGCTGGCCAGACAGTGCACGCGCCCTGGCCAGCCTGTGCACATACAGGTTGGAAATGATGCATCTTGCAGTTCCTTATCCCCAGCCTGGACTAAGGAGACACAAGGAGGAACTGGAAGGATTGCCCAGAATCATAAAATGTCTTAGGCAGGAAGATGCCTCTGGAGATCTCTGATCCACGCTCCTGCTCAAAACAGGACTAGCTTGTGAGGTTGGTCAGGATCTTGTCCAGTAAGGTTTTAATTCCCTCACACTTTTCCCATTTTTGACCATCCTCTTGGGGAATGTTCTTAATATCTAGTTGCAATTTCCCATGTTACAGCTTGTGCCTGTTACCACTCATCCTTCTCCTGCACAACTCCAAAAAGGGTTTGGCTGGGTATTCCTAACACTCCCAGTCAGTAGTTAAAGACAGCAATAACATTCCTCCATCTCACCTTCTCTTGTGAAGACTGATCAAATCTATTCATATGGGCCGGGCACAGGACACGGTTGGAGGAGGCAGTATTGCAATGAGGGAGAGGGGATACTGCAGTGGAACTTAGAAGGATGAAGGACACAAACCTGTAAGATACCAGACTTCAGTAGCACCATGGCTCAGAACTCAGCTGGAGGAGCCATCCCCCCTGCCCCCAGGGTCTCAGGTCCCCAGAGAACCATGGGGGGTCACGCTCTACCCCTTCTCTGTGCCTTATCCCCAGAAGCATTGGTGATTGCCGTGTCCTTGTCCCATGTCCCATGCACGCCTTGCAGTGAAGCCAGGCAGCCACTGCATGCAATGCTGTTGCTCTGTCCTGGAAAGCCAGCAAAGACCTGGGGCACAAAATAACTGATGAAGTTGTTGGGCTGTTGCTGTCACAGCAGAATTTGGGGGAAGAAAGAGCATCAGAGAGTCTGGCTGCTCCCAGGTATCATGAGGTATCTCAGGAGGCTGCCCAAAGAGAAAGCTTCTTGTTCCCCACGCTGTTTCCATTGAAGGGAATGGGATCAGGAGCTCTCAGGGCTGTTTTCACCTTGCAGAGACATTTCAAGCCACTGCCTGGAATTTAGCATGCCACTGAGAGTCCAGGGCCAGGACTCCATGTTACCCATGCTCATCCCCGAACCACTCTCTGGCATCAGTGGCAGGGCTCCACAGGAGGCAGAGATTCTCTCACATGAAGCTGGGCAGACACCTCTGTGATCACAAAACACTGCATCAAAAAAGTGGGTGGAAGTTTCCTCTTTTCTGATATTTGCATTTTCTAAGCACCCACAAAACTCTAGGTAGGGGATGCAGCAGGGTTTGAAGGCTGACTCCAGAGCCACAGCTGCCATCTGGAGCAACAGAAGTCACAGTGCTCAAGGCAGCTCCCCTCAGCCCTAAATATCTGCCACAGACTCTGCCCCCATGCAGCCCCAACCTTGGGAAAAGGAGGACAGACCCCCACCACAACCCCCACTAAGACAGCATGCATGCTAACCCTGCCACAATGCTCCCCAGCTTGCAATGAGGAGAAAACCAAACAGAGCAGTTTTGGGATCAGGCACATCATGTGAGTGGCTTGTGAGAGAAATTGAAAAGCAACCTGAAAAAGCCACAGCTACTGCGCCCGTGCTTCCAAATGGACTTTTATATCCCCTAGGCATCATATAGCTCAACCCAGCCAACAGCTGAAATTTCCTAGTCCCTTGGCCCACAGCAGTACTCTGAGTGCTGCTGGTTAGCAGTCAGAGAGCAGAGAACCTTCACCCCTGCGCTACTGTCATGAACATAGATGGATGAGGGGAAGGCAGTGGATGTGAATTCCTTGAATTCAGCAAAGCTTTTGACACAGTCTCCCATGGCCCCCTCACAGCCA
>NW_010272195.1:0-31140 GCF_000690775.1 Eurypyga helias
TCCTGGCTGAACCCAGCACATCAACATATTCCCTTTTCTGAATTCTATTAAAAAAAAAAAAAAAACAAAACCCCGAACTGATCTCTTGAAACATTTTTTTTGGGAAAAAAACCCCAAACAAACCAGTATGTTTTGCAAGTAGAATTATATTAACTTAGCTGTGCAAACATTTTTAGTGGCCCATGTTGTTTTCTGAACTACTACGTAGCTCGTGTAATTCATAACACAGATACTTATTTGGATGAAAAGTTATAAACTAGTCATGCTTTTTTAAAAAATTTACATATTACATAAATGAATGGGAAAAAAAGAAATTTAAATCATTCACCAAATATGTTGTAATTATGAGACAAAAATACATAACAATTTAATGGAATTGTAGTAAAACATTATCTAAAATGGTCTAGGTACTGCTTAATTTTGAAATAAATGCTGCTGACATTCCACTTAACCAGAGCAATTTAATGCAACATATCTGTGTTAACTGCTGAATAGATTGCTGAGGCTTGTACATGCTATCATTTGGGACATTAATTGATTGTCAGTTAGCAGAAGCTAATTAACAAGTAAAAATGTTATTGAGATCAACCCAGTTATGAGCATTTGTTCTTGATCCCAGTTGCCTCACAGCTTGCCTGTACTTGCACGTTGCATGGGTTTCCATGCCACGTTCCGAATCTTTCTGGCCTACGTCAGTTATACAGCCAGTGATGATGGTGGCCTCATTCTGCCTGAGGGCCCCTGCAAGAACTGTTCTGCAAGGGGGTATAAGAGCAGCCAGCTCACAGCTGCCCTCTCAGGGAGGTCTCGAGCCTTTCTCCTTTTGCACTCCTGGAGAAGTGCAGAACTAGCATACCCTGGGAGGTCTGGAGTTATGTGAGGATAGCTTGGTGCTGCCCAAGCCTGGCTGTTCCCCTGAGCACCAGTCACCCTGGGCACGTGCAATAGTTCAGCCCTGCACAGTGCACTGCATTTGATGCTTCCAGGGTATACACTTCTTTTCTTGTTTCTCCCCTGTCCTGTAAAGCCCAATGCTTCCAACAGGTAGCCAATCTAAGGTTGTATACAAGTTCACTGTTTCATGTGTGCTGTCAACATTGGTATTTCTATGAAGCCACAGCCACTCTGCGCAGGGGCAGTAGACTTATGCAGGACAGGATGAGCTGCAGTGTGCAGTTCTCTCCTCTGTGAGAATAGGAGGTGATAAACCTATTAACGTTTCTGGAACAGAAAACTGCAGAAATTCCACTCTTTATCCTCAGGCACTGCAGTCCTAAAATACCATGATTACAATTAACGATAAACAGCAATGAGTTGGCAGTAACAACTTCAACACTTTAGTTACAAAATGAGCTACAACTCTAGACCAAGCTTCATCTGAATTCAGTAAAAAAACCACAACAGAGCTTGTAAAACCATCAAAATTATTTGAACATATTTAAACCAAGAAAAAGTAAACTGAAGCACTTGGCTGTAATTAGGAGCTAAATAAGAGGCTGTAAGAGATACAAAGAATTAAATGAGTCCCTGTATCTATATAAAAAGTCTATCTGAATAAGTATGTATATGCACATAAAGCTACTCTATATTTACATGTTAAAAAATTCATTTAAAAGCTTAATGAGAAAAATCGATTATGGTTTCCACATACAACCAATGATTGTCTTGGAGTATGTAAGAGAGAGTAACATGCCAAGGACATTTAAAAACACAGTACCTAATGACCAAATCATTCAGTTCATCATAACCTATAGTAGGAAGGAGGAAACATACTTGGAAATGAAAAAAAAGTATCACTATTTCAAACCAGCTGCTCCTGTTCTCATGCAATAGTTCCAACAGCAATAAGCAATCCAGAGTGAGATCATCCATTTAGCTCTCTGAGCAAAGAAGGCAGAAAAGGAAATGGAAGTAGTCACATGAAATCATGTTCTTTCCAAACTCTCTCAACTGCAAACTTCTAAGGAGCTTTTCCCAGTTTTTCTCACAACCCCAAAATTCAGTTCTCTCTTATTTGATAACACTGTCTTGGTTTGCAATTGCTTCTTCTCTCTACGTGACACAAGCATTGGCTGAGCCTAGCTAACTCTGAATTCCTGACTGCGTGCATTCAACAAATTGCTCAACCGATGCTATTTTCATGAAGGGAACGCTGGCTAGAGTGTAGCAGTACTTCTCACTATACTTGCTGTTCTTTTATTTTTCTGACAGTTCATGTCTCAACCTTATCTTACTCCCTTTAATCTGCTTCCTTAGTTCCTTCCCACCCATACTCTGAGTTTCTGAATTTCACTGCACACTTTCTTGTCCTTTATGTATTTATCTGATTTCCCATCTTGTGAGCTAGTCTTGTTCATGCATTAAATGCTGTCTGAGGATGTGGAAAGGACCCATGCTCAGAATTTTGCTCTTATGGGCAGGTTAATATCTAAGTAGAAATTTTTAAAAAGCAAACTATACTTTGGCTTTAAGACACTGGCAGTTCTGGATCATTTTTTCATCCTGCACTTGAAACTGGATTTGTCATGCCAGCAAAGTGCTAGAGTACAACCCCTTACTTTATATACTGCACCCTTAGGATTTAGTTTTGTAGCTGTTTGCTTGGGTAACACCCTAGAGTCCAGTGTTGAGATTACCTTCCATGTCTGCACACCACTCCTCGGTTTATACATTGCTGAGTGCTCCTTTTCCATCAAACAAAGGGGAAGCTGTTATTTTGAGTTTTTCTTAAAGACCTCCTCTTCCATTCCAGCAGCCACTGCCTTTGGCTTCTTGCTGTAGTAATCTTAGCTAAGAGAAAAATTAGAAAATCTGACGTATGGGGTAACTGTGAAGTAAGCAGGAAACAGCAAGAGTGGAAGTTGGTATGGGGCAGTGAGACAGGAATGGGAACTGCAGGAAAGGTAGATAGATGTTTTAAGCCCACTCCCCTGTGGACTATAGGAGCAGGGCACGAAGCAGAAAAGTTAGAAAAAGGGAGGTTCTCGGTCACCTCAAATAGTGTCTGCAGCTCTGGAATAAGTGATTCTGAGACAACCCTTTTCTTACATCATTAGCACGTGCAATTTCCAGTATTCCCTGAGGACCTCTCAGACCCTCATTTCTCTCTGGCCTAAGGGAACTCCACTATTTACTTGTCATCCCCCTCAGCATTCTTTTTGGTATAATTATAGTATCTTCTGACAAAAGAATTAATCTACTAATATCTTTCTTCCTTGCTTAGGAAAAAAAAAAATGGGTAGACAACCTTTATTCTTGTGCAGCTGCATCTAAAGATGAGTTTTAACTGCTCTAAATACAAAGCAGAAACATCAGGCACCTCCAGACAAAAGCTTCGTCTGAGATTTTTAGCTTATGAAGACAGCTTATGTTTTAGCAGCATCTAGATAAGCATGTGAAAATGACAGGGTACCCATTGTGCTCTGCACACAAATCATCATAAGCAAGTGTTTGCCTGAAAAAAAATACCTTCAACAACTGAATAAATCAGACAGCTGGATCATAATAGATAAGGAATATTACTTCTGTTTTACACACAGGAGACTAAGGCAATTGCCTGAGGCCAGCAAGTTTCTGTAACACAGCTGGGAACTGAACAATGTATCTTGAGTCCCATCCAAATTAAAAAAAAAAAAAAAAAAATATATATATATATCACCCTTCGTCCAAGAGTCTCACCAAGAGACACTGCGTAGTTATTTTTCTGTATCTGTGGTACAATAAAATATGCAAATGTAAAGGGGCGGGGGGGAAGAAGGGCTTATAGTAAACATTAATGAATAACGTAACACCTCTATAATTCCATTAATTTTGGTTAATAATGGAAAAAAAACCCAACATTCCAGAAACAAATTAGAAGTTTTCACGTATCTTACACCAACACATCTCCAGTAGAATTATATTCATATTATGTGCTGACTTTAAACTGTATCCTCGTCAATTCTGGTAGAAAAGGCAGAGCCTCACCTTCCATTTCCCTCCATCAATTGCTTCTATTCCCATCTGCTCTGCAGATCACTCAAAAACAGCTGCTCTGCCCTCCTTATTAACAGAGTTTTCCCAGTTCCCTCTGGATGTGTGTGTTCCCCCCACCTCAGCTGTTTTCCATGTGACAAACTTCATGTGGGTGTGCGTTGGCTTCCACAGTACGTGCCCCAGATACATTTGATTCTTCCTCCTGTTTCTTGTGGAAGAGAGCTACAAGTTGATGATTTAGCAGAGCTGTTCAGCTCAGGCTCCATCTTTCCATACAATACTCTGCAGTTTGCACAAGAAGTTAGGTACAGGAAAAGTGCCTGGTTTTGTCTTGGTAGAGTGTTAGAGGTTGCAGATGGATTATGGCATTTGAGGTGTGGGGTTTTTTTTTTTCCCTGCTGATTTACCCCTTTGATTTCAAAATACTGAATTTACTGTATGCTGTCTTTCATCTGGATGTCACTTCCCTATCGAGGCTGCTCTGATAATGGTGCTGGCTCAGGTAAGGCAGATTAAGACTGTTAGTTGTCATGTGCGTCTGTGGACTGACATCTTTGAACCTGTTATTGTTCCTAGGTGGTCTGTCCTCATTTATACCTACCTTCTCAGGACTTTGCAAAAACATCAGCAAGCAGTAAATGAATAAAAGCTGAGCATGCTGCCACTACATGGAAGAAGGTCTTAAAAACTGAGAATGTGGGATTTTGGATTTTACTGTAGTTTAAATATACATGAACATTGCATCTAGCCTTCTTGAGCTTTCTGCTCATGAGAAAGCACTGGCATTAAAAAAATATGCTAAATATACTTATCAACCAAATATATATGCTGGCTTCTCTGCTCTTGTAGGTTTTGGAAAATCTGTTTAGGGCCTAAACCAGAGTTCAAAAATCCCAATTAGGCTCTAATATTCTAATGCACTGCACAGGCTACAGGTTAACATTTTATGAAATCTCAACTAAAGAAATGATTCAGAGTGTGTAGGGTTAAGCACACAAACTCCGTATCATATGACAGCCTTATTTTGTACATTTCAAGCACTGGTAGAAAAAAAAAGAACGAAAATCAATGTATTTGCATTCTCTGCTTGTTCACTCTCTTCTCAGAGGTTTCCTAACTGAAGGCTGAATACTGGCAGAGGAAAAAGCTTTTATAATCTTACTAAGTATGAACATTTTGCAAACTAGCTCTAAGGGGTTTTTATGTATTTCAATTAGTCTTACAATTTAAAATTCTTATCTATTTTTTGATCAATACAGACTTAGTACAGAAAAGTATTTTAGGTTCCAAAATACAAAGAAAGATCTAAATATCTGTGAACATGTATTATATCATTTGGCAAAGAATGCAGAGGGCAATATGACTTTCATTGGTAAAGCACACATCTTCAGTATCACTGTTGTTTGCATGTTAACTGAATAGATTTGATTGTACCATATTTAGTAGCATATTACTGCAGTGACAATTCATCTAAGCATTACATTTTCAGCGAGATAAAAGTATGAATTGATCTGTGTGAAATGATGAACACCCCCTTCGTTCCTCCACCCCCTCCCCCTACTCCCAGGTATTACACATATTCAAGCTGCATCTATGTGAAGTGCAATCCCTCTCTCCTTCCTGATACAAATAAAAAGAAACCAATACAGAACCCTATAATGAACAAACAAGTACTTAGACTCAGGAGAGCACATTTGGGGCTGGGAAGAATCAACTGTGTACATAGAACTAAGAATATGGACATTTTCTACATGAATCAGTCTTAAATGAAAAGGGAGAAAATAAGAACTAAACCAAAGAAGGAATTACTTCAACACAGAAAAACACTTTACAGATAAGCTGTAGTAAAAACTAACAACGCCGTTTTCTAAATCCTTAATAAGGATGTGGCTGTTACAGATAACTATGTAAACATCCCTTCCCAAGTTTCAGAAATTGTTAGGATAGTATTAAGTGGCATTTTCAGGGATTATTGAAAGAAACTGTTATAAGTAATCTCATTTTTTTCCTTTTAGACACCTGAAAATTTCCCCATTAAACATCAGTTGTGCAATTCATACTACCAGCCAACTTTTCATTAGTTTCCTACTTTCAGAGTTTTATAGGAAAATTATTTCCAATCTGATATTTAGTTGATAAAGTCAATAGCCTAATCATTTTTTGTAGATTCATTCAAAAAGCTTTTGGATGAATAAGCAATATGGTTGAAAACATGTCACATTTCGAAAGAATTTGCTACTTCATGTCATGTGAGTAGTCTCACGTTGTTCCTGTAAAGCTGTGTTTGAATGAAGAGCCATCATATTTCTACTCCATTATCGAATTAATTCAATCCGATTTCTCACCTCCGATGTCACTGAAGATGGTTTAAGCCATGTTTTATTTTACAGTAAAATATCCTAGAAGTGATTCCACAGCCACTGACCAAGCTTAGTCACAAGTGATAATTAGCAGTCATCAGTGCAAAGATTTCTGACCGTAGTAACTAAAGAATGTTATTCTTTTCATGGACTAGGATTAGTCACAGGCCAATTTGCAGAACTGCAAAAAATTCTGCAAAAAGACTTTATGAGACTTAAATTACAGATGAAATACAATGTATAAACATAAATGAGTCCACAAGGGAAAAACAATTGTTAAATCGTACAAAGCTCCCCACTGATAATCAGAAGAGAAATTTAGGGGTTTATAAAGCAAATTACATTCTGACTTTATCAAATTGCAGCCTCTGTGCTGGATCCCCTGGAAGTCTTATGATTAATGCTTTGGTTACTTTCTTTTTTAGCTCTATAATCTGTATTCAAAGGCCCTTACCACCACAGAGTCGTTTTGCTAAGCTCCAAGAAAAAGCTTGCTGCAATCAAACTGATGATCTATAGCACCAAGCTGAAGAACCCACGCAGGGGTAGGCTGAATTTTCCTGCAACATGTGAGGTCTATTTTCAGCCCCTCTAGGCCTTACTTTTCATGGCAGACAAGCTGCAACACCAAGATCCTTTAAGATCTTTAAAAATAAATGGCTCTGGTTCAGTACAGCGTGCGTGATATTCCTATAATGTTCCACAGTTTCAAGCTAACAACATTCAACCTCACATAAACCAATCAAAAAAAAATTCAGTAGTTGCCACCAAAGCATAGTTTCCTGCCTCCTCCTCTTTTCTACTTCCACTTTGAATCTATTAACTTCAGAAACAGCTTAAGGCATTTTTTTTCCCATACAGAAATCAATACAGACAATATCAATCACACAATAGTGTGATTATATGAGAAGTATATGAAATAGAACACATTAACTTCCACATACACTTTCTCTTGCTTTCTGACAATCAGCAGTTTAGAGTCTTTTTCAGGCAAATGTTGCACCTGGACCACCCTGTTAATGATGTAGAAGTCTGATCTATGAAATGTGAATTTGTAGCAGTAGGTTTGATAATTTAACTGTACTGAATGAAGAAGATACTTCCTTATCTTTGTTTAAATGGGCTATCTGAAAATTTTATTAGATGCCCTTCATATAAGGAACAGACAACTGTTCTTTATTAATTTTCTTCATGCCATTTGATGATTCTAGTTCATTGCCATATTCAGAAGAATTACTTTCCTTCAAGTTGGATATTTTTAATGTTTTTTTTTTTTCCTCAGTTGACAAGTCTTCCAATCTGTGATTTTTTTAAATCCTTCCATATAATTTTTCCTTCTTTTTTTTTTTAAATGGGATAACCAGTATTCCAGACACAAGCAAAATACCAATGTGTACAGTGATATAGTGATACTTTCAATTTTCTTTCCTGACATGTCTGTTGTTTACTATCACTGAACTTTATTTTTTATAGAACTAGCCAAACAGAGAGCAAAATCTCTATTATTTTAAGCAGGAAGAGACACCTCTTGTATAGTACAGCTTTGTGTACATAGAGTATTTCCTGATATGTACCCGTCTTTGAGTATTTGAGTATTTGTATTTGAGTATTTCCTGATATGTACCCGTCAACATTGTTTTTCCATCTACCAATTTATCACCCAATGTTAGAATTACATAATGAAGGATTTAATTTTGATTATCTTCAGGAACAGTGAACCACTAGGCAAATGTCCTTTTTTAAAATGGGTTTCTGAATAGCACAAATGCCAATATTGGTTTCTTGGGACCTAACCAGTACCTGCCCACTGCTATGAACATTAAATATTTTATTACCTGTTTCTTAACTTTTAATGACAACTAATCTGTTGAAGGTTCTTCCCTCTAATTAACAAATCAGTATCTTTTCAAGACCAAGTACCTTGCTGAAAGCTTTCTTAACCCTGACCGCATTTTTAATTGCGCTTTCAAAAACATAATGGATTTGTGGCGAGAGACTTTCCTTTGGAAAAGACACATTGACACTGACCAACATATCTATCTTAAACGCCTATTGCTATTTTTTTATCCAACATGGATTTCAGACTTGTCTACAGTCCCAAGTACCCTCCTAAAATTGATACCATATTCGTCCCATTCCATTCATGTGACTATCCCACCTTAAACAATGGAACATACAACAGTTTTAACAAATTAATAATTTCATATTTGAGTTCCTTGAAAGCTTCTGAGTGAGTACTACTCAAACTGGGTGATATATTGCTGTCCATTTTATCAATCTATTCAAAAATCACTTGTATGACATTTGAGCTTAAGCTATTTCTTCAGATCTATCACCAACAAAGACTGGATCCAGCATGGAAAACTCTCTAACCTTTTCTGCAGTAAACGTAGATACAAAACACTTTAAACTTCTCTGCTACAGCCTTATCTTCTGTGAAAGCTCCTTTTAATGCGGTTATCTGTCAGCTCTAACAGCTTTCTGCCTGCATGTGACATGTTTTAGATAGATGTGTTAATGATGCCTCTAGTATATGGATCTTTTAAGTTGGTGGTTTTTTTTTTTTTGGTCTTAATATTGTATTAAGTCTTGCCTACCATGGTTTGCTAGATTTTCTTCAGGAAAATCTGGTTTCTTACGCTCTTCAGTGGTTTTATCATTTGGACAGAATCTTAATTTGAAAGATGTCTTTTATTTCTACCACTTTTCTTTATTCTGTTGTGTGCTGGTTTTAATTGGGACACAGTTAATTTTCTTCATGAACTTCAGATAGTCTTAAAAAATCTCTTCTGCTTGGTATATTAGTCTGAATATGGTTGTATTGCTTGTTTAAAACCTCCAGTCATATTCTCACTTTGACATCTCAACTATTTTCCTCACTTCTATGCACTTTAATCTTCTCAATATTGCAATGGAATTTTAAAATTTTTGCTTTGTGATTGTTTTCTAATGTTTAATTTAAAAAAAAAAAATGTACAAATATAAGAAACAAATTCCAAGCACTAGTGGTAGATCAGGAAGCTTGCCAATGGATGGACCTAAAGAGCAAAGCAAATGTACTTTTAGTATGCTAACAGCTCGACTAATGCCAATTTCCTTTTGTGCTTTCAGATGTATTTTTTCAAAGTAAATCCTTCACTCACTCACCTGGAATAAAATCTGTGTAGTCACCAAGAATCATATAAGGACTGCTGAGTTTCTCACAAAGGAAATGGATGGCTACTTTTTTCTCCCCTGAAAAACCTTAGTATTGTTACCGATAGATTAACATTGCTTTCTGAGGTTATTTGCTACATTTCTGCCAACGTATTTCTCTTTTAAAAATAAGTATTAACTCTTATTATGTTATTTTGATTGTGGTAATGACATTAGGAAATATTGTATTGTTGAAATATATATATGGTAATGTATAAATTCATACTTATCAAATATTAACTGGCTGATCTTAACTAGTAGTCAATCTTAGCTTTATATTAGAAGTATTTCCTACCGTAGTACATAATTTTCCAAGAAACTTCCCTTGAAATGACAGAAAACTGGCAGTCTAATTTTTCACTAGTATTATAAAAACAACTGGAGTTCTGGTTTGTTCTTTATTTGTTGAATCATACTGCAGTTTGAGAAATCAGTCTTGAGAGATCGTGCTGTGTTTCCATAGCAATGACTTCAAGTTATAAAACCAACTCTGAAGGCCAGGTCCTGCTCTCAGATGCATAGTGCTCATTTCAATGTATTAAAAAAACCAAAACCAACCAACCACCTGTTACTATGTTAGCTCTACGCAAAGCTAGCAACACACCTCTTCGAAGTTTTTAAAACATCTACCCTAACCAAATAAAAATGTATCTTTTATATGTTCTAAGCAGAGGTGAGATGCATTTGAAAAGAAAACTTATTTTCTAAAAGTTGCAAATCAGCTCTGAATGCAATAGCAGACATCAACATTATAATAAGAGGTTATAATAAAATAGATTTAGTTTTCTCCAACATGGATTTTTAGTCAGCAGTATACACCTTCATTACATTCTAATTTATGTTGAAAGCAGTTCCATTTAAACATTATCAAAATTCTCTGATTATGAAAAGTTCAGTAAATTTATACCTATACTTTCAGATAGGAATGTAAGAAGTGAACTTGAATACTCTTGATTACTTCTGACTATCTATACTGTTTAAATGCGAGTATCAAGAAGAGATCTGAATCACTCCATGAACACTGATGGGCACAGATCTGGGAATTGCTAAAAATTGCACTAGACTTCCTGTATCATACAAGGACAGTTCTATTTTTAAAGTAGAAATATAAAAAAATTGTGTGCATTTGCATACGTATATTCTAAGATCACAATTTGTTTTTAAAAGAGCCCCCATTTTTGAATGTGCTAAGCCAGCTTTTGACTAGTAGCAATAATGGAATACACATAAAAGAACTCCCATCACTTTCAATAAGATCGTAGCACTGTATGACATGTCTACTTTATTGACTCTAGCTTAACAGACTGTACCCTTTCTATTTATAAAACACTGAAACAATTACGATATGCTCAAGATATTTTTATTCCAAATCTACCAGTAAATCGGGTTAGAGAATTAATTTAAAAAAAAATGTATTGCATTAAACTTCTAGATGTTCCATTATTTTCACAGGTTTATTTTTAAATGGGACTAAACTGATGGTTTAAAAAACCTGAAAGCTATAGGTGCTTTTTATTGTATCAGTTTCCTCCAGCTATACTGCCCAGATGAAGAAAACAAACATGAACGTAGTCTTTCTTCCTTATCTTTCACACAAAGAATTTATTGAGTATACATTCCATATACTGTATAGAAAGGGATCAGACTGTATAAATAAAAAAAGGCAATAAATAACTGTTTCATTGCTCTCTCTTTCTTCTTTCTACTGAAGTCACATGAAGTTACATGAAATACCTTAGGGGATATTTTATCTACTAAAATGCAGAAGTACTTCACAGTCTCCCACTAAAGTATCAATAAATGGCAGTTACATACATAAGTTCAAATTTCAATTACACTTTTGTGTTGATTACCTTTTGCATTTCCTGAGACAGGAAATCATATGCATTGTGGAGCAAAGTATTCTACCTTAACTACAGGGAAGATTCACTTATGTTGGGAATAACAAGACATATTTTTCAAATACCAAGCAGGTAGTTTCACATTTCTATGAAAGTTAAGTAAAATAGTAACCCTTACCTTCTAGAGGTTTTATATCTGTACTGCACAATATACTATAAGAAGAATGCAACAGCTACATCTTTGACACTATTGTAGTATTCAGTTGTAAATCATCCTGCTGCAAAGCTGATTATTTGTGCGCCCATTCCTCCTAAACTTCTGTATAAACTGTAAACTTTAGTTTACTGTGTGAATATATAGTAGTACATTGGGTCTCAAAGATACCTGCAACACTATGTACTAGTGAACTCAGTAGCCTAATAAGATGTAACACATATAGTCCTAAAAACCTCTACTTAAATTCTATGTGCATATTGTAAAAATAAAAATTCAGTTACTAAACTCGTATTATTAAAAAAAAAAAAAATATTACCACACACACCATTTAAATCACACTTTTTGGGCTTGTATTTATTGTTCATGAAAGTATTTATACATAAGCAACTAGGTTTTTTGTAAACAACATAAGGAATTTAAAAACATTGCTCACTTAAGGTAGCAGAATCCAGCTTGTAATTTTAAATACAATGATATAGTACTTTAAAAATAATGAATTCGGTTATATGCACATATATAATATATATAAATAGAAACACACACACTTGTTTTTATATACGCATGTAAGCAAATGCACCTCTGTCACAGCCAGGTAGGGTATTAAAAAGAAAGGTATTTTTTTTTTAATTCATCTTCAATACATAGCAAAGATACACTATCCATTCACAACAAAATCATACCTATACAATATCAAATTTATATCAGGCTTTTTGGCAGTGCCAATAATCTTGTAGATTCTCTTTACTGAATATTACAACAATGAAGTCTTAGAAATACAATCTCTTTAGAGGCTTATGCAACATTTAACATGCTGGTCAAAAGTAAAAGATAAGAAAGGAATGAAATATTGACACTATCTTAAGCGATTAAAAGGGTAAGGACTGATACTTGTAAAATACCTTAAGACTGGGAGAGAGATTTTCAGCTTACATTAAATGGTAAATAATTGGTCTGTAAATAGTTCATTTCCTCTTTTTAAGTACACAACATTTACAAACAAGTGCCCTAAATTACAGTATATCCTTGTCCATGTGCCCAGAGACATTCTCCTACTAGCAACACAGTGCTACTGTGAAATGTTTTCAAGGGAACCCAAGAGCCATGCGTAAAACTTGTTAATTCAAACAACGAAGGGCATATACATATCAAGTTTCATAATAAAAATGAGTTCACTAAGGACCTTTCTGCTTCAACAACCTCTTAAGAGACAAACCATTGGCACCTCAAAAGAAAGGCACTAGACAAACACGATGAACATCAGTACAGAAACTACATTCACAATTATCTACAGCTTGCCACTGAAATCATAACAGTGTATGCATATGTTCTTTCCCCCAAAATTTACTACAAGTTTATAGGTCTGAGAAACATGCAGTACTACACAAGATTTAATATAAATTCTTAATTTAGAGAAGATATATTAAGCTTCAGTTCTGAGATAGCTCACAGAATTAAAACAAATTACTTGATTACAAATGACAGAAGCAGAAATGAACCTATAGATTTTTCTTTTAAAGAAGTTCTCTCTTACCACAGAGACTTGCTACTTGTCTCGGAAAACATTTCCCCCTCAAGGGATGCTCAGTCAGTAGTATATGATTGATAACTTCAGGTATTTCTGTATTTGCAGCGGCATAGCATGGCATGATCTCCATTGAAACTTCCCATAATGTTTATTGGCTGATCTATATAAATGTAGTATATCACTCTAAGTACTAAACATACCATAACAAGATGAGTCAAATGCAGTAACACAGTGTAAAGATATTAAAAGTAATCATTGCAATTTCTTTTTTAATTAGTAAAGAAATAACAGAGGTTTGAAGCCAAACTGTAACAGTAACCGTAAAGCTTGGAGCAATCATCTTCAAAATACATTCACCTTTTCCCCCTCGCCCCAATAACTGTGCACTTGTTATAATCTCATTTCTTTGCAGTTGTACAAACCATCTATCACAGACTTATTTTTACTGAAACTTCCAAAACCTACCATGACTGCAGCAGCAATCCCTCAGCAAAACTCTCCACCCTCTATAACAAGAAGTAGAACTAATATTTGCTCTAAATACAAAGAAAGTATTGGGAAGGCAGGTGGGGTAGTTCTAGCAGCTCCTATTCCACCAGCTCTCCTTAGGATCATCAAATTAAGTTCTAAACTCTGAAATATTTTATCAGGTGACATATTTATATTTTGAAACACATCAAGCACAAAATTACATTAAGCGCATAGGGGTGATGAATTTGTAGGCACTTAATTTTCATGCTTTTCTACAGAAGATCTGTAAGTACTAAAGATCCCATCAGATACCAGTGTGCCATGGCCCATACCACTTCATGGCAAGGACTAAATGATACTCTACAGCAATTACAGAAGTCTTTCCGAGTAATGAAGATCTATTACACTGTTACCAGAAATCATATTTCAAAGATAGATCACCTCAGTTGTACGATACTCTACAACAAATTTCAAATGTTTCTATAAACAGCAAGAAAAGGAGCAACTTTTATAGTCATGGAGAAAATAAACTGCCACCAGAAGAAAGTAAGGAGCTGACAGCTGAGTGCTAGGTTGTCAAGAGCAGTAAACAGCTCAGACAACTACAGTGAGAAAAGACTAGGGGATGACAAAAGTTTAAGTAAGGGGAAAACCAAGAGACTTGTCCTTTCAAAAGGTTTGATTTCACAAGATTTTTTGAAACTCAATATAGATACGCAAAAATTGAATCATTCCCTCGCATTTAAAATAAGTATGCAGGCTCTTTGGGCTGTAAAAGCATAAACATATAACAAATTACAGAACTAAATTATGTACAGATATATAAGAGAATGAAAATAAAAACATGAAAATCAGTTTCCTTAATAAAGTGGTTAACTTGGAAGTGGTAAAGTCCAGCAAGTGCTTCATCTGCCTCAGACACTCTTTTGTGACTGTGGTCATACCTGTATCTACTTTTTATCCACCTCAGCATCAGTATAATAAAATAAGCATTAGCAACATTCCTTTCAGAAGCACTTTGGAGTTTACAGAAACTCAGTAGGAAAATGCAAAATATTATGAAGAGATATTAATAGGAGTCCAATAACTCTATAGGCGCACTTCAAAATGACAGGTTATGTATCTGTCACCAATTTTTCAAGCAGGTAAGGAAAAGACACCACATCTCTAACAAGTGCAGAGAAATGACAAGGGAATTAAACTGTAAATAAGTGAAAGGTACATAAACAAACCTTTTTCATACCAGAAAGACTCTAAAAAATATTAGCAGTAACTGGTTATGTTTATTTGGAATGATAAAATTTTCTGGAAAAACCATAGTGTTTTCCTTTTGGTTGGTTTTGTTTTCTAACCGGCAGTCCTCATAATCACCTTACAACTTCATGGACAGATTACTGTGAGAACTGAGTGTAATTTCCATGGGTCCTGCTGAGAGCAATGGAATTACAGTGGTCACAAGAGTTGCAGCATATAAACTACAACACAGGAACAGCACCTTGTATATAAATTAAAAAAATCACAAACATAAAAAAACCAACCACCCACACTTAAAAAAGTGCCACTTTGCTACGGATTAAACACTTTCTGTAAATAAAAAAAAACCACTAAAATTTCTACTATTCTGAAGTTCAGGATTCTTCTGTGAAGTTGTATGAAAATGCCAAAGAAAGGATTGCTGAGGACACAGTAATGCGACTTGATCCCTTCCAGCTTCCTTAAGAAAAACAGTTAATAATCGTAACATTAGAAAGGTGAGATTCCTAGGTCTGAAAGTACTCATTTCCAGACACCAGACAGTATTAAAGGTGGTGTTGGTAAGAAGCTTATCTGAATGATAACCAGATTTTAGTATCTACTATTTTGAACCCGGAACTAGATGAACAATATGAAAAATAGAAATCTTAGATTTCAAATTAAACTAAGGGGTAGTTGCTGTCATTACTACCAAACTAGACTGCTCCTAAATCATAAATGAAAAAGCATATCCTAAAATTATATTTATTGTAGGACTAATAAGTTATTAGCTTTAAAATCTGTAAACATTTTAAAAAACATACTAGATCTGTCTGCAGCCAATTTGTAGACAACATGTAACAATGGAAGTTTTAGTGTTTGTGGGTGGTTTGTTTTGTGGTTTTTGGTTTTGGGTTTTTTTTTTGGGGGGGGTTTCTTTTTGCATGTTTAGGGGTTTTTCTCCCTAAAAAAAAATAACCAAATCAAAACCTTTTCCACTCTCAGGTTCAAACTTCTTTTTGTAATTCAAAGTAACACACAAAAAACTATGTTACTGGTCAGTAACCAGTAAGCTGCAAAAGTCCGCATTGTGTACCCAACAGAAGAAATGGAAGTAAATTAGAAATCTTTCAGCAGTTCTTTGGAACTCAATCTTTGAAATAATTTTTTTTTTTTTAAATAACCAAAACCACTAGTGTTGCACCACACATCTTCAGTGTTTTTACCACAAGCTAGTCACATGTCAAGAACTCCCTGTGTGCAAAGCATTAAAAACAGTAGATGAGGATTATTCCACACACTACAGGCGTGCATCCTGCAAGAAGCTATCAGGATACAAATTTAAGCTACAGCATCACTTTGATTAGAAACACAAACTACAAGAATAAAGGAATTACGTATAACTATACCAAAATTTTGTTCTACTTTGGTCATGTAGGGTTAGCCCATGCAGATGTTACGATGTTTGAAAAACAAACAACCCCTCAAAAAATAAAACCCTCGCATTTTCCCTGAATATTCTTGAATCTATATCTAGTGAGAGAAATGCAAATACTCTCATCACCTTTTTACTCTTCAAAATTCAGATTCAGTAGTAGTGCATATACATTCAAGAGATACATTAATTTGAACATATCTATAATAAAGACATTTAATAACAGATTTTTCAGCTCTCAATTTTTTTTCCCCAATGTATTCAATGCTTTAGGAAACAGCTGCAGCAGCAATAGCTCACATAAGCCACTGTTCTTGTTCTTTCCTGTACTTCTCAGACCACTTCTGTGTAAGCTCCAGGTAAACATTTGGTTTATGGGGCTTATAATCAAGGTAAACCACCTGTCCAGTCCGTTTGGGGACAGCTTTTTCAATCTGTGTTCCCTCATGCCATTCATTAAAAGATGTAATAGAAATAATTTCTGGCCGCACCAAAAGGGCTGCACTGAAGGCAGTCTCATAGTACTTCCCATTGACGCGATTACGGGTGTTGTGGTTGTTCCATGGTCGGATACTGGTATCAATATATCCTGGTCCCACACTTGGAATAAACATTAAGTTGTTACTATCACAAAAGGCTTTTAAGCTTGCCCAATTATGATGAGATGAACCATAGGAGAAGCCATTGGTGGCAAAGTACGTGTACATTCCATCAAAGCCACTTCTGTGAATGTCATGCTTATGTCTTTCTTCTACAAGAAGTGCAATGAATAATGCATCATATGGAGTATTTCGAATAGTCTGGGATCCAGAAACAGTTAACAGATTTGCCCATATTTCAGGAATTGTTACATAAGAATCATAAACATAAAACATGGGAAGAAATCTGCCTGTGCTGGTCTTATGCCTGTAAAAGGCTGGGTGGCTTCCATATCTATAAAGCAAACAAGTATAATTAAGACAAAATCTGCCATTTGGAAAATATTGTTTTACAATCCACGTTAAATACTTTTCCTAAAAACTGATATTAAAAGACAGTGTATGCACTTCTAAACACAGTAATTCATATCCATTTTTAATGAGTGTTTGCTGAAATATTAAATAATAAGTCTCAAAGAACCTTTAGATTACTACAAATTAGTAAATTAATGTCAAACTTCACTATAGGTGTTAGTTTTCTCTGAAGGGCAATTCTCTAATTCAGTATGAAACAAGACAGTCTAAGGAGCACTGATAAAGAAAACAACTAGTAGCTGTATAGAATTTGTCAAGCTGAATTAAAACCATTAGAGGTCAACACATTAAGCTCTAGCTGATAGTTTGTCACTATAAAAAAGTATGTTTAATTTATACATCATGTAGCAAATACTTAACTGCTTTAATCTGAAGTATCATAACTTGTGACACTAATGAAAGATGAAAGCAATTTTCATTTGAGTATCTGTAAAATTCAAACTTCAATATTTAAAAGACAGAGTTCTGTGCCACTGAAATATGAACAGTTTCTTACAGCTTTCTTCTGTGTCCGTACACACTTTTATATATGTATCCAAGCTTTAGACAATATACAGAAGCCCCCTAAACCAGCATGTAACAAACCCCAAAGGAAACCATTCTGAATGCACTCACTTGTCAATGATGTATTTGACATTGTGGTACATACTGCGGTCATCTCTATCTTTGTAAGGTTCAATATGAAAAGTGACCTGAAAGATGAAAACGTGGTAAGAGCAACACAAACATAAAATACTGCTGAATACATGGGCACCATGTATTACATGAAGTACCAGCCACATTAAATATAGTTCTTCTTTACAACGCAAACATTTTTGTTAGTCTATTTTGAGAATAATCCAACCCTAATTCAACTCCAGCACTACTAGGATTACAAGCTTCAGATACAAGGAAGTTTGGTAATAGAGTAAATATTTAATTTTTTACATTACAACAAAACACTGTTTTTGTGTTGCCTAGGCTCCAGTGAGTAGTAAGCCTGCTTCAGAAAATTTAAATAACTACAGTACAAACTAAAAATTGAAATAAAGTAGTATCTATCTGAATGTCAAAAAACTGATTAACCAATGAAACTTTTTAATACTTGATTTCTAAATAATGTATTAAATTTGCTATAGGTAATTGTCCAAGGAGAGTTTTCACTGTCAAAATAGGTTTTAAGATACAAGAGATGAGAACTTTAATTTAAAATTTTACAGATTTATTAACAACAATAAACTCTTGGAACTAAATCTAGTATAATATACTGCTACTGCCCTGAATGTTGATCTTGGAGCTATTGAATTATTTAACCTGTACATGTGAAGTCATTTCAACATCAAAATGCCATTGTTTTCAAATATACAATTAAATGGGAGAGTATATTAATCAAAGCAACTAGTTCTTCAGAAGCAATTTTAGAGCAGAATGCATTTAACAGTCTTCAACAACTCTGCAACAGCAGCAAATTTCACTGTTCAGACAATCTCTGGAGTACTGCGTCCAACTGTGGAGCCCTCAGTATCAGCAGGATATTGACCACTTGGAGCGAGTCCAGAGGAGGGCCACGAAGATGATCAGAGGGCTGGAGCACCTCTCCTGTGATGAAAGGCTGCAAGAATTGGGCTTGTTCAGCCTGGAGAAGAGGAGGCTCCGAGGAGACCTCATTGCAGCTTTCCAGTATCTGAAGGGGGCCTACAAGGGTACTGGGAGAGGACTTTTTACAAGGGCCTGTAGTGATAGGACAAGGGGTAATGGGTACAAATTGAAATCAGGGAGGTTTAGATTAGATATCAGGAAGAAATTCTTCACAGAAAGGGTGGTGAGGCACTGGAACAGGTTGCCCAGAGATGTTGTGGATGCCCCATCCCTGGCTGTCTTCAAGGCCAGGCTGGATGTGGCTTTGAGCAACCTGGTCTAGTGCAAGGTGTCCCTGCCCATGGCAGGGGGGTTGGAACTAGATGATCTTTAAGGTCCCTTCCAACCCTAACCATTCTGTGATTCTATGATTCTATGATCTCTATTAAGTAAAATCTGTAGAAAAATACAATGTTAGACTAAATCACTAGGACTGACAGGACAGGTTGAAGAGCACTGTAATTTTGTATTTCATTTCCAACTACCAAAATCAGGCAAATCAAAAGAACTTTATCTTTTAACGGACTTGTATTTAGTGGATTTATTAGAAATGTATATTTTATGTTGGTTTTGGTCTACTGACATTCCTAACAAAACTGTAATAACTTACTAGTGCAAGAATGTTTAGAAACATTACAGTGAAGGTAGCATTTCCCGGTAATAGGCAAACCTAACGTCTGTATTCCAGTAATTATTCCAAGAGATAACAGCAGTTCCATCCCTATTCCAGTTATGACCACACTATTGCATGCCTTTTCATTGGTAGCTTATTTCATTTTGCCTTAGCTCCTCTGAGAGACTTGAATGTTACCAAGTTCTTTTAGGTGACAGTAAGCTCCATCAGATGATCTGAAAATTTTCGGGAAAGATAATACTTCATCTCTTTTTAATAATTTACTATTACATATGTGTAACTTAGGTCACATAACACAAATCACACAGGATTTCTAACAGTTTCAAAATTACTTCTGCATCTGATTTAACCTTCCTACTTTCCTCCTGCTTGTCAAAGAATCTACAGTTGGTACTAGTGACAGGAAATTTCTCTGAAAGTCTGCAACTTGCACGATCAACTAAAACCAGAGCAGATGAACAGGCTCTATTTTTAGTCCCCAGTACAAAAACACCCTCCAGAGATGAATCATATACAGCTACTTAGGTAACTTTAAACCTCAAATTTATTACTCAGCAAGATTAAAGGCAATGCACATTTTCTTCATCCCAAGGGAAAATACAAGTTTTACTCTAAAAATAAACCAAATCAAATCTCTGTTCTAGAGTTTACTGATCAATGTACGTAATCTTTAATTGATTTGATATTTCACCTATTTTAGGAAGCTGTTAATTTAGCCTTTCTGTACTGTCATGCCCTGGAGTAACCTGAAGTCAGAGCAGCACCTGTCTAACCTTACTGTCCTAGGCAAGTGTTCTTGATACCTTCTGGAATACAGACATTCATTCAAACCAGAACTTCTAAATCCCTCTTTATTACTCATAGGTGCTTGCTCCTGACTTCCTCTATGATCAGGCAACAGCAAGTTATGTGGTAAAGTAAAAAATGAGGATAGACTTTCTTCTTTCTCAAAGTTCCCTAGTTTACAGATTGCTGTATTCCATAATATTTTTAAATACTTCTCTCAACTCCCAAGACTCATTTGAAAAACACATATTGTGTAATGTTAAAAACTGTGCCCTAAAAAGAAAAAAAAAAAAAAAACAAATCCATAACACCATACCTGAAGTTATATAAGCTTTATGTCTGAAGCAAAACAAAAACAAGGCAGACTGTTACATTTATTCTACTTATAAGGTAATATTGCTCAGGTCTAATAAAAAAATCAGTGTAATTCAAAGGACATTTATACTTGCTTCTATGACCCAAAAGAAGTGCAGTGTAACAGCATGCATAAACAGAAGCCACCATTACATGACAAGCCTCCCTAAGTCAAAAGTAGTAAACTCTTACCAAGGTTTACTTTCCTAAGTAGTCCTACTGTACACATCTTAAAAGTACTTTACCTTTAGATTATATTTGTGTGCATAATCCAAAATAACAGGCACCAAATCATCAGTTGGTTCTCCATTTTCATCAGCCATACCCGGTGGGTACCATGAAAGTGCTATTACACCTGCAAATACAGAACTTCAGCTTTATATCATGTTTGTTAACACATAACATGTATGTTATAACATAGTCATGAGTCGCAATTCTTGTTTGAGGTGAAATCTATGTAATAAAAATGAGAATTTCAAATTCCATTTTAACCAATTACAAAATCTCAGTATTCTCAAGAGTGAATTTTAACTTCCCTCTTTGCTTAGAAGACAACAAAAGACACAGTGGTAAGATCATCTGTCAAGGGAACAGATCTGTGCTCAGAGTCCCAGTGACATACTTAGAGCCATCCCCTCCCACTTTGCAGCACAGCATCCTAATCTCCAGATTGTACCAAGAGAAGAATTGCTCCCAACTAAAGCATTATAGCCATGCCACAGCACAGTCAGAGAACATAACGATACATACAGTCAGAGAACACTCAAGACAGAGATCAGGTCATGCATGTGATGCCAGATTCTTATTTTATGCAACTTCATTCCCCACTGTATTTCTGCACTGGACTTCAGACTACTACAAAACAACCATTTCACACTAGCAGCAGTGACTAATCCTACAACGTTCCTTCTTGCTAAAAGCACGTACTAAGGTATAATCCACCCTTCCAACCATGCAAAATTAGTTTTCAATTTTGTTACCTAAAAAAAATGCTTGAGTAACTCTCAATAATTTAAGGGTGTTACTATTCCTGTCAAAACAAGATGACAACAAATACAGTGTCCCTAGACTGTAAATTTTCCTGATGCTCTCCATGAAAGCAAAAGAACACATACCTCTTCAGAAAGGCTAAACCCTTCCCTTCTAAATTAAAGAGCTGTCAGATAAGTAAGTTAGGCCTTTAGGTTTGGAGCTGGAAAGAGTATCAAGAAGAAGGTAGGACAGAAAGAAATATATTAAATACTGATGTAGGTATATTTTCTTAACACTGATACTAAAAACATATGGAAGAGTAAGCCAATGTGATTCTTTTAAACTAGACAAAGATTTAAGTACACAAATGAGGTCAGTGAGATATGGAAGTATATATACTCTAAATTACATCTATTTTACTAATCCTAGAAAATTTTTAACAATTTCCAAACAAGTAAGTCCAAAATTATGAAAAAGAGAACACAAATTAGAGTGAATATATAATAATCTTCTAACATTAAAACCAGAAATTTGAGCTTACTATACATAGGATATGTTAGTTCCAGTATCCTCAGCGTATTCTCTCCATCATTGTATCAAAAAAAATAATCCCAAATCATAGTCTATGACAAGAGACAGCCTGCTCAAGGACATCTGCAAATATTTTACTGCATTTTATAACCATATAACTTATTTTACGCAAAAGAAAAGGATAAAATTCAAATGAGTAAGATGTGAAGGAGAATAGCAGCAACAAACTCAGTTTACATTCAAGGTATCTTGAATACAACATCTGTCAAGATCCTCTTCTATACCATTAGGAAACAGGGAAAAGTTCAGAGGACAGAATTGTTCACCAAGAAACCTAAATTCACATTAGCACTGGTCTTTCCCTGAGAAAGCCTACTTAATATTTTCTATCCTCTGGTTAAAAAAATAAAGTTATATACTGCTTCAGGAGTCTAAAAAAGGATGGAGTTGATGCCAAAAACAGTAACATAAACATGTTTAAAACAAGAGTCATTAAAGACAAACAAAGGCCTTCAAACTGGACTACCACAAAAATATGCTGGTGCAAACCAAAAATTTCACCAAGCAATCTGAGGAATAAAATCTATTGTATTTATCTGTTAAAAATTAGGAAATTAATAAACAAGGAAATCATCGTAAAGTATAAGCAGCATACAAGGAAGCACTGCATGAGACTCCTGCTGCTCCAATGTCTAATATGAGTTTGATCATTATATAATATCGGTTGAAATAATCACATTTTTCTCCTTTAACAAGATCCTTGATGAAGCCTTAAAAAAGGCTAGAAGAAAAGTTATTATTTGACAGAATGTTAAATGCAGTCATGGATTAGACATTAGCTAAGAGACAAAAAAGAAGAAACTCTAAATAGGCAACATCACAGTACACAAAAAATGAACAAATTCTTATTAAAAAACATGCAATATTTGAAGTAATGACCTGAGGAAAATGAGTTGATGATTTCTATTGGGAAAATCTAGACGGAATCAAATTCAAGTGTACTTAAATCCAGAAATCAGAGTAACAGCAGAAAAAAAACCCACTTTTGACAAATATCAGTAACATGTTACAGAGAATGTCACAGGAAGCATGAACTACTCATTCACATTGCTGAGTTTTAAGTGGAAAACTAAAAAGCTAGTAAAACAACTTATTTTGCAAGGCATTTTTCCTAGTAACTGTCACCTCTTCCACCAGTAGTTCAGCTTTATTAGACATTTGTATTAAAAGGATGAGAAACATCACAGATCCTTCTAAAGCTACAAGTGCCCTCTCTGCTTTCATCACACTATCATGTATTACTTTGCTTAAGATAAGAATAAAAACCTGCTTTACTGGCAACTAATACCTGAGATTTCGCTGCACCAGTTTTCCCACTGTTGCTGGTGCTCCTGTTAATAGAGTTATCGTGTTACTGAAAAGGGTGAGAAATTTCCTACATCTATATTAACTTGTACAAAATACAGGTTAGGTTTAGAAACAGGAGAAAACAATGACCAAGAAGTAAACATTATACAAGTAAACACTACTAATGGGAATATAACAATTATGATTAGGTGAATGAAAGTGATTCAATTCAAGGTGATCAGCACTCTGAATAATACTAGAGGCTCTGGTCATGTTGCTCCAACTACATTTACAGAAGCTGTTCAGAGTTTAACATTAGCATATGTGAGTGCTTATTTCAAAGACGAACATAAAAAGCCCAAAGACAAAGAATAACACCAAAAATACATTGAATATTCTTATGCATGCAGTCCATCCTATTTAGAGAAAGGGAACATCAATTTGTATTGCAAAAAAATGATAGTTTTGGACAAAGAAATAAATTAGCTACATTGAAACTACAATACCTGCGTTCGAGAAGGTTTGGATTAGACAATTCCATAGCTAATGAGAACACCTACAAATACACTGCATCAAATGTAAATTGCATAAAAGCCATAATCTTACATGCTCTTTGACATACGAATACATACATAGTTCTTATCACAGACAAAGAATTCAGAAAAAAACGCTCCTATTTGAACAGACTGCTCTATAACCATGTTAACAGGATTTACTGAAAACTGGTTTATAACTGAAGTATTCATCTCCAGAAGAAAATACACAGAAAATTTATTCTAGCAATAGTTTCTGTATTTTCTACATACGTTATCAGTGCTTAACAGTAAGTCATGAAATACGTGCATCTAGAGGATTACAAAGAGAGGTCTTAGTTTCTATGCTGTTGCACTCATCAGACACAGCTTTGGAGATGTAGGTTTCAGCTGGGGGTTAAAACTCAGTAATAGTTTCAGACATTTCCAGGATTACACAGAAAAATGGAAGAACTTGTCTGTTCATTCATACATTTAAGGCTGGATAAATGAACAACATGCTGAAACATTAACATTTATTACCAGTTGAAGCTGAACGCATTTGTTTCATGTGGGCTTCTATGACAGAAGGGTCTTTGGAACTGTAAGATCCGAGTTCAGGATAAAAGTTGGCCCCAATGTCCTCAGGAGGGTTATGCCTTCCCTTTGGATAATTGTTTGCAATTTTGGGATCCCAATGTGGCAACAACGGATGGTTCCAGTGAATATATTTACCGTCAAACTGTGGGTTCCCAAACCAACTGTAGTAAAATATATGAAAGTTATAATTAGGAGAAGACAGCTCTTCTTCCAGCTTGTTTACAGGAGGCATAGATGCTTTCAGAGTATTGACTGCAATACCATGCAAATTACTGACACGCGTTACCGTATCTCCTTGGACCCTAGTCAGTGAATTCTGTTTATTTTCTAGGAACACTGTCCGGTGTTGAAGCTCGGGCAACAAACCAAGTCCAAATGGATCCCCAAAGCCAGCTCTGTCAGGTCTCAGAGTCTTCAAAGCCATCATTATGGAGCAAATAAACAAAATAAAAAGCAACAAAATGATGCATGTTCTTCTGCGAAATCTTGCCATGATGTCATAGTTCAGAATCCAAACAGAAGGATTTTGGCCGCAACTGATCAAAAGACAAACATTGTAAAGTCAGATTTCTTATTACCTAATTCAGCAGTATGAAATGCTGCATAAAGTCTGTACATCATAGAAATAATACGGAGATAAATGTGACGCACACACTAACTGCATAACTAACAGCCCTTCGCGGGGTAGGGGATGGGTGGGACAAAAAAATATTTCTCCATTTGAGAACGTGTGTCAGGTTCTGACGTTCTACCACCAAGGACTCACATATTTTTATAGAACGTCTTACTTTTGAACTTCGTTGTTTTCCTAACCCAAATAAATCCCGGGAAATGGAAATTCTGGTTACATTATTTCAGAACAATCATGTTTTGACAAGTGTGACAGCACAGAAAATAGAAGAAAAAAAGCAGAAAGGAGAATAATGTAGCAGAAGAAGAGCAAAAGACAAAATGGGATATGACAGCAGCTTATGTTCAGAATACAGGTTTCATTTAGTAACCTATTTACTGGCTTCACACTAACCACTTCACGTTTAGTTAACCAATACACTGACTAAATATTTTGACGAATTAAATTGAAGACAATGATGCTTTGCAGCTTTATAGATCTAAAAATTACAGAACTGTTTTGAGAAGTATGTAAACAAAAAACAGCATAGCATTAAGGATGCACCTCAACCAGAAAACCTGTAAGTTAGCTGCTGGCAGCCTGATACTGCAATGTTAGAGCTGCATGATACTTCATGTAGAATTCCAGGGCTAAGTTCAAAACCGGACCAATGGTACACAGCAAAATCTAAGCCATGAAAAGTAGGGGGAAGAAAAATGGTCTAATGGAATGCCTGATTAATTTATTTATAACTTTGATTCCTGTTCAGTGTTAAACATAAAGCCAGAGAAAAGTATTAACAGAATTTAGGTTACCACAGAATTATGTGGAACAAGATTATGCATAAAACTGACAACATTAAACTGGAAAATCTTAGAATGAATTTCTGATTCAACAGCCATCAGGCACAGCATAGCTGTGATCTTGTATTTCTGCACTGACTTCCAAACCTTAGAATGTTAATTTACTGATACCCAGGTTGTTTTAAAGTACTTACAACGTATCTCACCTTAGTTTCCTACCAATGTTCTTTAGTACTGTTAAACTGCAGTAACATAGAGCTCTGTTGTCATAACACTCTATTTGTTACCACTGTGATAATTTTAGAATATGCTTTTTACAATTCAGCCTGAATTGGATTATAGCAGTATGACTGCCAAAAAAAGGGAAGTTCTGCTCCCATTTCCAACTTTAATCCGTTTACCCTGCTGTCTACTTCTAGTTACCTCTGGGATTCATCTGGTTTTCACAGTAAGGTCACTCATACACTTCAACATCTCAAAACAACCACCACCACCAACCAACCCCCTATGCACTTTTGACTTGTTTAGAGAGCTGACTCAGCTGAATGAGGATCAACCACAGCAATAATGCCAACAAATGAGTTAACGACATAGATGGGGGAAGGGAAGAGAATGAAAATGCTGCTGCTCAGTTTGCTCAACTAGATTGTGAAACCAAACTTTTGGCTACTGTCAGGGAAATGATTTTGCAGCATACAGGCTTATAGCACTTCCTTTAAGAATTTTCATTAAAAAATTTCACATCCCTTCACATCAAATTACAGGGCTCTTTTTCTATATCTCAAAATATATTTCAAGATCTTAGAATTTTGTGAAAGAAATTATTTGGAGTCCAAATTTTTTTTTCTTCTAATAAGAAATGAAGTTTAAATACATTCAAACTACTTCTACTATTTTTCCTGACCTTTTCAGTCGTCTTTGTAGTTTATCATGCTACCGCCCCCCCCAGATCAGACAAACTGGGACAGTATTGTTGTTTTTTGGCTTTTTTAAAGGAAACACTATTATTCACCTAGCCAGTGTATTAATGCACTTAGTTTTTCTTAGTTTAACCCAGATGCTATTGATCTTCATCAAACACCACATAGGACTGCCTGTGATAAACTACTTCTGCAATTATTACTTTCTCACATCTCTTATGTAAAAAAGAATTCATGACTATAATGTCTCCAATTAGAATGTTCATAATGCCTTCCATTTGACCTTTCCTATTCCATATCGAAGAAACTGTTCCTTTCTATTCTTTGCTTGACGTAAGTGCTATAAAATTCCTCCGCTATTGCATCAAGTTTTCACTGTCATAAAGTGCTTTTTCTGCAATGTCAGGAATTGTTCTTACTGCTCCCCATTCTTATTTCAACAAGTATTTTTTCAGTGGAGTATTTATCATGAAAGCACGTTAAAAAATGAGCAGCATACTTACTAAAATTTGACTAGCATTGGGACAGACCGTGGTCTACCACAGTATGTTATGAAGCTCTAGTATGCTTTATAGAGACACAGCTAAAAAGTGCAAAATTTCTAGAACAAGTAAGTGACATCTAAGGTAAAGGCTTGTGTTTTGGGAAGACATCAGTCTTGACGATGACATAATTTAGCCCTGTCATAGATACGTATACTGTAAAAGCTGCACTGAGGAGCTACAGGCTGGCAATGCTTGCATTATGTGATTTAATCTTGTTCAGAGCTACTCTTTAGAGACAGTGACAGCTAAATTATGCTCATCAATGCTGGTGCCACATCAGAATAGTAATACTGGGGAAACAGACTGAGCAAATATGCCACGTGAAACAGCTACCTGAGGTTATATCTAGCCTTGGAACTGGAAGAAAACCTTAGAATATATTTCTGATTCAACAGCCATTAAAGATAGCATAACTGTGATTTTGTATTTCTGTCATGGACATCCAAATTTTAGACTGACTTCAATATACTGATGTACACAGGTCATTCCTACATACTTATGAAGTATCTTACCTTGGACTATTGGGTACATTTGGATGTAACAGCAATTCCATTTCTCAGTAGGAAAAAGTCAGACTGAATAACTTCAGCTCTACGCAGATTAAGATCTCACACATAGTTACTCTGGCTCGTATGACGACTTGTTAACTAGCAGCAGCTTTTGGATTCTAACCCGTTTGGTGACCATGTTGGTGTACCAGCTAAAAACGTAACTAGTTCAAGCTCTTTATCTTGCCTAGTGAATTAATTTTAAAAGAACAAAAGAGATTTGTCTGTATCAGGTCAGAAGGAAGAACGACTTCGTTTAGATCACCAGTCTCTGCCTATGGGCAAAGAATAGGTCCAACACATAGCAATGCTTTAACCAGAATAATTAGGCAACTTCAGCTATTTGTGGATCACAGAATTCCTGAACAAAAGGTCATTTCTTTGTATAATGTGAAAAACACCTTTTGCTTAGAAACTCACCTGTTAATGTGATGCCTCTGGTTCTCAAATTAGAAGGGAAAGCAAGGAAGCATTTGTTTACATTTAATTATTACAATTTACATTTTCTACTTCACTAATAATTTAATTGCTTCTATCAGGTTGCCTGAGGTTTTCTTTAGAGAAATTTCTAGTCTGTCTAGTCTGTATACTGTATCCCTATCACTGAATACATTTAAACATTTTGAGGTGTTTTTTTTCTGTACTGTTTTCAGCTCCACTACATCCTTTCTTTCTGAGATTAAGAGAACACATTGGAATACAGTGTGACTGTATTGTGTACGCAGCCTGACAAGAGAATTATTATCACCCCTAAATCTAGTTCCTGAGTGGTAAAAATGAGCTCAGAAGTCATTACTGCAAAATTAAAATTGTTTTATTCGCTCTGTGTGTTACACTACATACTTTAGATTTTTTTTTTTAATTATTATTTTTAATCAACCAGTCACGTCACACTGCAAAGTGCTTTGGCAAACTTTCCACTGAAAGGTGCCTGAAAAAGTCAGGATCTTCTGTTAAATCTGTCAATGTAATCTTCACTACCACACACACTTTTCCAAATCATGCATTGTTAACGTCAGGTCCAGATCAAAAGCATAGCAGTCAACTGATGTCTTTTGGTTTCTCCTTTTATGATTACAGATACTATAATTTCCTTCATCACACATCAGAAAAATATGAAGCTTTACCATGAAAAGGTAGAACCTGTATTTCCCTAAGTTTCAGTCCCCTTCTACAAAACAATCTCACAGTTACTTTAGTTTGTAAGCTGCTATATAGACTTAAAGGCCCAAATTAACGTATATTTATCCCTCTATGACTATCTCTGTTCCAAATAAATTTGTTTCTTATATGGGAATAAATAGTAATGAAGCTTGTCGCAGTAGTACAAAATATCCAGTTTTCTTCCTACAGGACACCTCCATGAAAAAAAAAAATCATCTGTGAAAAAGCTGGTGTTTCATAAAGTGTTCCCCAAACTCAACAGCAAGCCTGCCTCAAGGATAACCCGTCCCATTCAAGCTCATACTTGACAGTGATGTGGGGTTTTTTTCTCCCTTGCTGCTGCTTTTTACACCCTTAAGCTATCCTGCAGGCAAACTTTCTGTTTGTCCTTTCCACTATATGAAGAAAAAGGTTACAGACAGATGAAAATAGATTTTTTTTCCCCATCGCATTTCCCAAAATAAGGATGTTTCTTTATTAGAGGAAAAAAAAAAAAAGGCTAACTATTCTGGAACATTTTGGTCATTGATAACAACTTTCAACACCCCACCCTATGGGTTGTAGTTTCCAGTTTTACTGATTCCGATGCAAAGAAAGTATATTCAGATGTATCTAGTTCATAAAAATGAGCAAATACTATAATTTATTTGTTCTGATGTTCCCTAAACAAATGAAAGTGCAAAACAGAAGAGAGCTCTGAAAATCTTACTTTCTTGATGCAAGAGTAAGGTCATCCAGAAGTCACTGAGGGTGGTAGCTCATGGCTGGTACCAAACCTTTTCAGCTAAGTTTTCTAAGCTTAGTTTCTGCTAAGATTTCTCCGCTCAAAGAACCTCAAGACTCTGAAGTAACTCTAGAGAGCTGAAGCTTCTAGGCCTTCAAAGCCCTTCACTCTGGAGTTAGAGTGCAGATGGGCACCTAGAAATACTACTTTGGTTCCCAAGTGACTGACCAGATGAGATTTAGTAAACTTCCTCGAGGGCTGATAAGAGCCTGTCCAAACCACCACACTCAGATAGCACATTCTGGTCAGTGGAACACAAGCAATTAAAAATAAAAAAAAGCAACAGAGTTTGGCCACATCTTCCTTGTGAGAGCCTGAGGAGTGTTCCTAGCATTAAAAAGCCTGGGAAGTTTCCCCAAAAGTGTCCGCATGCAGAAGTCTTTTTCTTAAGACTTCTTTTTAAAAAGCCCTTGAAAATCACTGCAGATATTACATATGACATGCAGACACTTTACAGCTGTGCTTATGTACTAAATATATGTATTTTATACACACTTCCAACAATAAGGTTGCTTTTTGGTCCACCCAGTTTATAAAGAGGTGTCTGAAATATAACAATTCTAACATGGATAACTGTCATTCACAGAACTGGGAATGTGATATTTTTGCTAACCAGACTTGAAGAAAGACAGCAGCAAGAACAAAAATCAAGCCTGGTGCATTTTATTTGTTCTAAACATGGTAAGATAGCCTCCAGCATTAAATTATAAGAAGAGTATTTGCTTTCAACATGCCCTCATTCTCCTCCTTTGAAAAGGGACTGAAATACACACCTAACTTTGAGCAGCTGCGGACCATGAAAAAAAAAAAGCAACCTTAAGCCTGCTTCCTCATCATGAGGTACGAGCGATGCTGTTGGACAAGAGCTGACAGCCAGAAAGAGGAGTGAAGCCAGCTTGCTGCCTTGCTCCCCTTCCCTGAGCAAGCCACCAAGTCACGAGCGTTCACGCTTTAACACTGACGAGCCAAGCGCCGGATCCTTCAGCCCAGCACCAGCCCCCTGCCAGCAGCTGAGCATCTGCCGCGGGCCGGAGGCGCGGCAAGGGGCCCTCGTAGGAGCGAGAAGGGAGAGCAGCGCGCAGGGGCGCCCCCGGCCCCTGCACCCGCCCCTGCGGGCGCATCCCCCTCCTCTCCCGGCCCCAAGTTGC
>NW_010272196.1:0-4215 GCF_000690775.1 Eurypyga helias
TGTAGCTGGGGGGCTGGGAGGGCTGAAGGGACTCCTTCAGACCCGGTGCATGTCGTTCCGAACGCGCCACGAGCTGCCGCGGCCTGGGAAGATGGATTAGGTTGTGCCTGCTTAAGATTCAGGTCAGTTCCATGCAAATTTTTCATTCAGTATCTGAACACTGGGTCTTTCAAGAATTTGCCTGACCCACATAGGGCTCGTTTTAAACCCTCTGTAGCTACATGATAAAGTTCCGTGCTTATTTGGAGCCACTTCATCTTCTCCGCTGTCTCTGCCGCCGCTTCCCGACTAGCAGTGCCTCGCTTCTCCGCCTTCCCCGGGTAGGACAAGCTTTGCGGGTACGCAGCAACTGCAGGGATCCTAACTCCTGGCTGGGAAGTGGGATGGAGTGCTGTTAGGGAAATGATGGGCCGGGAGGGCAGCTAAAGGTGATCCTGTCAAGCAGATCAGCTGCCGCGGTAAGGGTCGGTGCCCATCTGGCCGATGACACAGCGTTGTAAGCACTTGTCACATGGAAGAGCAGCGCGAGTTTAACTGGGGCCTGCGGTACGTCTCCCTGTGCATCTAAATATTCTTTGGGCGTTCAGCTTTCACAGCAAGTACCAGAGCACTCTGGTTTGCCTCTGTCTAGACTTTGTTCTGAAATTATTAATACTGCAGCGAAAATCGCTAATTAATATGTCGCTACCCTAATTTTCAACTTGTCACAACATTGTCGTCGGTTTCTGCAAACGGTCTGTTCCGCGTGGCGCAGGCTCTAACGTGCTGAAACTGCCGATTAATTTTTATCTCCTTTTTCTTACAGTAAAAAATGGCATTTCAGAAGGCAGTGAAAGGAACTGCTCTCATTGGAGGAGGTGCCATAGCAACAGTTTTTGGCCTCTCTCAATTTTCTCAGTATAGAAACAAACACGTAAGTATTAATTATGATTTCTGATAAAATATGAAGCTTAAAATCTGTCGGAGCGTATGGTAGGCTTATGGGAGTAGTGTTGTTTGGAGGGGAATGCCAGGAGCTGCTCCAGTTTGGGAGGTGCTGATCTGGAGGATGGCATTGAACGATGTTTCGCTGCTGTGGGTCTGTAACCGGTGGGGAAGTGTGATTCTTATAAATCCCTTCCCACGCTGACAACGCGAGCTTTGTGTACCGCTGGGGATTTCACGTGGTCGCAGGAGGAGCAAAAGGCGCTGCCTGAAGTGTAAGTGCGAAGTAGGGTTTGGACAGTGTTTTCCAACTTCGAGATTGAAGTGAAACCACTTCTAGGGCCTTATAGTAACTGTGTCTGGGCTTAGTGGATGCTTTCCGATCTTGGGTTACGCGTGGGCTGTGGCCATGTTTTATATCGGTTATTCCAATGTTTGGCCAAAAATATTTGCAACCACTGTTCTGTAAAGTGATGGAAGTAGGTGTAGTCAGAGCTCCGGCCTGATTTACTTCAGTCTGGGTTTGGGAAAAGCTTAAGCCCAAGGAACTCCCTCCTCCTTCTCTGCTGGGTGAGCAGGTGCCCGTTTCGCAGGCTGCTTTCTGCAGTCAGTCAGCTCTTTGTCTAGGCAAGCTGTTACTCTGTGAACTCCTTTAGTCACCACGCAGTTACTGGGGTTGCCATCCGCATTGGGCAAACTGGAAACAGGAGCAGAAGTGGATCTTCCTGGTCTGGCTGATGGGAGACAGTCTCTGCTGAGCTCCGTGAAGGTGTGGGGCACGTCTGGATGAATGATAACCCGACTCCCCTGGCTGTTTCTGTGGGGAGGAGGAGTAGCGGCTGAGTGAAGCCAGCAGGATGAGTCAGTTCTGGAGAACCTAGCTGGAGAGTGGGTAAGCCAGAATCCGTACGGCTTCAGACACTGTTGCAGAAAATAGACCCTGGAGTTTGAAGTGAGCTTCCCGTTGGGCTGCCTGTCTTGCACCTAGCTGGCAGTACTGTTTCCAACGCTCTCCCGAGTCGTTACCGCAGGATTTTACAGTCTGGCTTCATTACTGTCAGAAATGGCAGCTTCAGAGTTTAGGACTGTTAAATAAGAGGAGGAGTTCGAAGGGAAAAGTTCTGGATAGCTCAGTTCTTGTATATGCAGTATTCCAGAACTCAGGGAATTCCCCATTTCTCCGGGAATGGATGGGCATTATGAATTTCCAGAGACAGACTAAACCACACCGTTTTACGGAAGGTGATAATAGTGCCAAAATGAAAGAACCACTTGTCCCACAGTTCCTAAACCCATTGTGTGGTATCAGCCTCCAAAGGATCCCGGCATTTCCAGCATATGTGTGAGCAAATGGATCTGTCAAGTGAACAGCACGTTGTTTTCCTGTTGTACCAGCCCGCACGTTTCCCACGTGATGTCCCTTAAAGCTGCTGCCTTAAACACCTAATATAGGGCAGCAGGTGGAACATAACTGGAGGGATTGACACAAAGGAGGACAGTCCATTTGTCGTGTTGACATATCTAAGCTGTGGGCATGTCCCCCAGACCAAGTGTCCTCTTTTTAATAATGCCTGCCAATCAAGCTGATGCTAGGGCAAAGATCTTGTCTTCCTTTGCCAGAGAAGGATATTGCCCCAAGATGTGCACTAATTGGCTACACATTGTAGGAAATCTGTTGTTATTTCGAGAACAGAATCCGTCACATAATAAGACAGACCTAAACTGCTCAGTGAGCGGATGTCCGTGCTGTGGCTGGCATCCTGGAATTGGAGACACCCAGTGACAGAATGAAGACCTCGGCTGGCTAATAATCCTGAACACACAGCCTGGTTGATCTGTCTTTGTTCCCTGTGTTCACTCGGCTGCTGGCCGGTGTTTCTGTGGAACTTGGCTGTCACAGGTAACCCCAAGGGAGAAGCTGAGGGTGGTAAGGCTCTTGCCCTTGGGAATGGGTGGGAGGTCACTGGGATTTGTTAGTCGAACACATTAGCAATTGGTTTGCCTACCAGAAGGGGTGAGTGTTGGCAGTTTCTGATGGTGAAGTGTGAATGGTCCAGGCCTGGCGGTGAGGAGAATGGCACAGTTAGCGTGGTTAACCCGGTCTATACGCAAATCGCCATCACCTGTCTACATCTTGGAAAAAACCCCCTCCATTGATTCACGTCTGGCCTGGTTTTCAGGGTTTTATCCCAGTTTATTTTTCTATACGCACACACGTGCTGACATTTTGGAGCACGTTTCTGCAACAGCAAGTGGGGCAACATAACCTGGGAATCCAGCTCTGCGTACGGCGTCTGCAGGCAGACGAGCGTTAGTAATTTGCCCTTCTCGCATGTTGGGTTCTTGGACTACGCGCCGTTCCTAAAAAGCTGAGCAGCGGGAGGATGGGAGCACGTGCTGACATGACAGAGCTGTTGTTGAATTCAGCTCGTACGCTGAGAGATGAATACTGCGCTTCTCTGTCTTTTATAGTCACCGGATCACTGGGATACTTCACTAATAAGCTGGGTTAGGTTACTGCTCTGTGCAAGGGAATAAGTAGGACTGACACTAATTTGAGCAAAACCTCTTTCAGTAAACACAGAGGAGTGGTTCTTTCATGTTGAATAACCATTATCCGTAAGGAAGCTGGTCAAGTTTCCGTGCAGCCTGGCTGACTTAGCTTGTTGGGGGCAAACGCGTGAGTCTGACAAGGAGGCTTGTGGCTGGGTTAAAAGGAAGAACATTTTTCCAGAGACAAGGAGGCAGTTGGGGAGCTCTTCACAGTGGGTAGCGCAGAGGTCTGAAGAGACTAGTCCCACCTGAACTGTTTTTGGGTAAAGCAGAAGTGTGCCTAGATGCTTATGTGTTTTTTTCAGTGCTACCACTGCAAATTAAATTCATCTTAAAGAATGCCGAAGCTCTCACTTCCATGTGCACTACACTGGCTGCCAGTCATGAGCTCCTGAAAACAAGAATCATGGCTGAGACAAAGCTGGATCCCTCTGAGACACAACAGACACAGGCAATGGTCATGATTGATTGATTTGACCTAGATATTCCAATAGTGAGTGGCAGAGGTGATGGAGCCAGCCTTTGCTAGCTGTTTCACCAGCGCTTCCAAGACTGGGGGTGATAGAGAAATGGAAATACCAGTTTCTCCTGCTTCCTGTAGATACAAATTGCTGCATTCTTGCTTTTTGTGCATTTCTTTTATGCCTTTATTTTAATGCATTGAGCCAAGTGGGATCAAGTGCACCCTCAGCAATTTGCCAGTGGCACCGAAATGTGTGGTGCAGTGACACGCTGGAG
>NW_010272197.1:0-2268 GCF_000690775.1 Eurypyga helias
CCCAGCACTGACCCCTGTGGGATGCTACTAGCCACAGGTCTCCAACTAGACCCTGCCTCATTGACCACAATTCTCTGAGCTCTTTCCTCCAGCCAGTTCCCAATCCACCTCACCATCCAATGGTCCAGTCTGCACTTCCTAAGCTTGGCTATGAGGATGCCATGGGAGACCGTGTCAAAAGCTTTGCTGAAGTCAAGGTAGGCCACACCCACTGCCTTCTCCTCATCTATCCATCTAGTGATGCCATCATAAAAAGCTATCCGACTGGTCAAGCATGACTTCCCCTTGTTGGATCCATGCTGACTACTCATGATAAGCTTCCTTTCCTCAACATGCTTTGAGAGAGCACCAAGAACAAGCTGTTCCATCATCTTTCCAGTGATGGAGGTGAGGCTGACTGACCTATATTACCTGGGTCCTCCTTCCTGCCTTTTTTGAAGGAGTAACATTGGCTTTCCTCCAGTCCTCAGGCACCTCTCCTGTTCTCCAGGACTTTTCAAGGGTTATGGAGATTGGCCTAGCAATGACTTTGGCCAGCTCCCTCAGCATTCATGGGTGCATCCCATCAGGGCCCATGGATCTGTGGATGTTCAGTGTGCTTAATTGATCTCTAACCCAATCCTCTTCAGCTGAGGCAAAACCTTCCTTTCTCATGATGCCCTCTATGGTTTTCAAGCTCTGTGACTCCTGAGGGCTCGTCTTAGCAGTAAAGACCAAGGCAAAGATGGCATTCAGTAACTCTGCCTTCTCCATATCCTCAGTCTCCAGGGCACCCACTTCATTAAGCAGTGGTCCCACATTTCTTCTGGTCTTCTTTTTTCCTCCCGTGTACTTGAAAAAGCCTTTCTTGTTGTCCTTGACCTCCCTTGACAGGTTTAGTTCTAAGGAGGCCTAGGCTTTCCTTATCACATCCCTACATCCTCTGACAATATTCTTGTATTCCTCTCAAGTGGTCAGCTCTTTCTTCCATGTTCTGTGTACTTCCTTCTCCTGCTTAAGGTTATTCATTAGCTCCCTGCTCATCCCGTCAGGTCTCCTAGCTCCCTTACTTGATTTCTTACTCTTTGGGATGCTGCAGTCTTAAGCTTGGAAGAAATGGCACTTGAATATTAACCAGCTCTCTTGAACCCCCCTACCATCTACAGCCCTGTCCCATGGGATTTCTCCAAGCAGGTCCTTGAAGAGGCCAAAGTCAGCCCTTCTGAAGTCTAAGGCAGTGATCCTGCTTGTGGCTCTGTGCCTGCTGCAGATGATCCTGAACTCCACCATCTCATGGTCACTACATCCAAGGCTCCCCCTACCTTCACATCCTCAACAAGTTCCTCCTTGTTTAGCAGATCTCTAGCTTCTCCTGCTTGTTCCCCATCCTGCATGTGTTACTGCATAATCATTTCAGATTCTACTGGAGGAGGGGAGGAGCTGAGTGAGTGGATGTGCCACTTATTGCTAGCCAGTGTTAAACCACAGTAATTGGCTACACACAAGTGTGCTGTAAGCCACAGGTAGGTCCATACAAAAAAAAAAAAACCACCCATACAAGCATCAAATAATTTAAGCAAGATTTATACGAGCATCAAATAATTTAAGCAAGATTTAGAATATGAATACACCCCTCACACTAACAAAAGGGGAAGGTTTCAGAGCAGTGTAATTCTTTGCCCAAATTTTCTTGAAATGAGACAGATTTTTCCCAGGCCAGCTGTTGCACCTTCAGAAGCCTTCTGATTAAACAGTATTACAGCCAAGAGAGAAATACACATGATTCAAATTTCTGATAAAGATATGTCAACAGGTAAGTCTTAGAGTCCCAAAAATCACTGCTGGCATAAATTTCTATGATGATTTTGGTCTCAGTAGAGCTTTACTCTCCTGCTTAAACTCTGCTTAATTAATTAATCCAGGTTGCGTATCAGCAGCATAAATCAAAGCACTCCTTGTAATGCTAAACCTGATGTCTGGACAAGACTGGCATAAGAGCTAACCTTTTCCTCCTCTGGAGAGAGCTTTCAACAGAGAAAAGAACTGTACCCATGACAAAATCAAAAAGCTGACTAAAACACATAAGCAATAACCCCAAATCTTCTCTGGATAAAAGATCATTTTAAATTATATCATCATGGTTTCAACTCAATATGAAGAACATCCTCCACAACAGAAAGGTTTCTAGAAATGACAGCATTGTCAGCATGTACATCATTCAGTCCTGAAAGTCTTGCATCAGGCTAAGATGCAGTCCTGGTGGCATCACTCGCTCAGAATCAGGGACCA
>NW_010272198.1:0-43909 GCF_000690775.1 Eurypyga helias
GGATGGAGGTGGGTGGCTCTGGCTTTGCAGAGAGCTGGATGGCACGGTGACATACGCCCGGGTGGCCGGGTTCAGGTAGCTCCGGCAGAAGGGACCAGGCGCTCTCTGGACTGTCATGTCTTCTTCGATGTTTTCAGGTGTTTTGAGCGGTGTTGTCCTTCCTCCAAGGTTGGCAGAGCCTTTACACTCCCCTTCCTCTCTTTTCTCCACCTCCCAGTCCACTTCCCTCTAAATACATCCTCAGTCATTTCCCTGAGCTGTTGTGGTTAAGGGCCTCCCCGGCTAGGCTGAGGGTTAGTGGTGAGGCCTGCCTGCTGACTGCTTTTTTTTTCTTCTTTTTTTTTTTTTAATGACCCTTTTTTTTAATGCCCTGCCTGTTGATTCTCATGCAGAGTGCGAACATGGCTATGCCTCGACCTTCCCCTCAGTTCCAAGTCCTGGACTCCAAGACCCAAAACCCACGCGGAGGCTGAGCCGGGCAAGGAAACACAGTGGCAGTGGCAGCAATGCAAGTATTGCCAACAGGTACGACGCGGGCAGGAAAGTGTGGGGTGCGGGGCTGGCTGGGAGGATGGAGCCGGAGAAGAAAGCTGGAGGCAAGGGGAGAGAAACTTAACCTGTGGGGAGAATGGGAAGAGTCTGAGCACAGGAGGATTTGGAGCTGGGACACACAAGTACAGATCCGTAGTGCTGAGAGCAGAGGGAACACAGGGGAGCTGTATCTGAAGTGGCACTGCCAGCTGACTCTGTGCCAAGGCTCAGATGCTGCAGAGGGAAGGGGAATAGGGAGATCTGTTCCTAGGGTTCAGAGAGGAGGTAGGCGATAGCTATTCCCATTATATACAGCTGATGTCTTTCCAATCCAGAAGTCGCCGCTTTTAAGGGATAGCGTGCGTGCAGCCTGAGTGCTTTGGGATTGTAATGACAGGCATGATTTGAAGCAAGGAAATGATGTTTTGAAATGGATCCCCTACAACAAATGGGAGAGAGGGAGATGACTGGCTGCTGTGTACGACGTGTTAAAAATTCAGTTCAGGAAAATGAAGCTGTCTTTCACTCTGCCTTTTAGGGCAGTGGGATTTCCCAGGTTTCTGATTGCTTGGTAATTGTAGAACTCCACGTTTTGACACTTATCTTATACAGTGCCATATTTATTGGTTTCTGAAATCTGGAAGAGATGACAGGATTAAGCCTGTCTCTTGGTGCTGCGGTAGGATCTGTCTCTCCCCCCTCATTCCTGTTCTTTTTATTTTCTTTTGCTCCCTTCTGTAGAATTGTCCAGACCTTCTGAGATAGTGAAACTTTAGAAACAGAGTATAATTTTGACAAGGCAGTTGGGAGCTTGCTTTTACCGTAGCAAGGCCTGTGCAATCCATAAAATGGTGGCAGGTGGCTCAGGTGATTAAAGCTTCCTTAAGGCCATTGGGAAGGACCTGTGAAGGCCTAGGAGAAAGGTGCCTTTGCTTGCAGTGATTCTGCTTCGGCAGCATTTGGTAATAAAGGTTGTTTGAAGTGATGTTAGGACACCTTGCTGTGGGGAAGTTTTCTTCATCAGGATCAGCATATCCTGAGCCATTTGTATGCTGCATGCTTAGATATTTTTTTTTTCCCTCCTTCATCCAGTTTCCCCTGATTTCAGGGCAGTTGTAGCTCTTTACTGTTTCCCAGGAGCCAAAATCCCAAATCCCTGTGACTTTGTGTTGGGAAATGATGGCAAATGCTGAAGTAAGGTCTGTATTTTTCCCCTCCAGGGTTCTCGCATACTATTTTCCCATCCCACACCTCCTTCTCTCAAAGGCCTTTGTCATGGCAACCTGCCCTTCTCCAGAGGAGGGCTGGAAGCACATCCCCCTTAGGAGCTCCTTAGCACCGAATCCAGCAGCCTGTAGGCTAGAGGGGGTTACGGAGCACTCCCTGTCCCTGGGGGCTCAGCATGCCCTGCTGACACGGAGCTCCCAGGCACAGCTTTCCTGGGCACCTTTCTGCTGAGACCAGCCCGCTGGGCCATTAGCATGACAGGCTGAATATGTTGCTGTGGGGGGAAAGGCAATAGAGGAGGAAGAAAAGGTACTTTCTTGTCTTATTTAAAACCTTTATTATGCAAGGAATACTGAGGCCAAATTGAGTCTTCAGAGTGAAGGCGTTACCCAGTGTGTTGCCTCCTATGTTTGTGTCAGCCTCGGGGAGTGACCAGTATCAGGTCTGCTCTAGGTGGAGACCGGAGTGGTTCTCTGGGGAGCTCAGACTGTACATGCACAGTTGGAAATGGAAGTTTCTTCTAGCGCAAGTCGTAGCAGCTTGCACTTGCTGTAGGAGATGGCAGGCCTTCCAGATGGCTGCAGTGCTGGGAAGTGACAACTGTGAAGTTCAGGGTGCCTCCAAATTCGCTGCAGTGTGTTTTGTGTGACGCTGAGTATAGCATCAGCCTTGTTTAAGGAAGGCTCTGTATCATCCCTTCCTGTTAAAGGCACAATTCAGGAAGTTCTGTCTAGTAGAGTTTGAATGGACCTTTAATTAAATACCAAGCACTTGATGACGGACAAAACTTACATTTTAACATTTTACATTTTGTGGACAAGAGATTTTTCTTAGGTTACTTTTGTCTCAAAATGTTTAGTTAGCGTAGGGAAATTATGCATTTAGATCTTGTGCGGATTTTGTAATTTAAAAGCCTTCTGTAAAAATGTCCCTTGAGCAACCTTGCAAAGCATGGTTGGTGTGTGTGTTTGGGTTTTTTATTTCTACACTTCCAGAAATTGACATGTACGTGCTGTCATTGGCCTTTATTAAACCAAATAAGCCATGATTATGTGGCACAGGGTATTTACAGAGCCTAGATGCTCTTCGGTTCATAGCTTAGATCCAAGTTTGTCCCTACAGCATGTGCAGCCCAGGTATGACAGCTATTTCTTCCCAGAAGGCTCTGTGCTGTCATGGCACAAACACCCAGAAAGTTCTGAGGAACAGAACTGGGCAGCCCAGCTCTGGATGGCAATGGTGGAACAAATCTTACCCTTCTAAGAACTACAGTGGTCTCCCAGTCCCACAAAATAATTTCATTTTCTACCCCAAACAGGGGTGTGCAGCTAGGAGGGCAAACATCACTTCAATATTTCTAATTTACATGATGCATTTTTAAATAAGGATGTTTTGGTTCAGCTTCTCTTCTGCCTTCCTTCATTTGCCTCAGTTGTGCAACCGACAGCATGCAGATTGCTGCAGAGGGGTTCCCCTCTGCAGTCCGTGAGACATTATCGGTATGTGGGTGTAGGTATTTTAAAGACCTGGTATTGCATGCTGTAATTTAAACCTGAATATATTTTAAAATGTGCAGTCTTGCTTTAGTCAGGGATATTTAGGTGCTGAAAATTACCCGCCTGCAAAAATAAGTGGAGGATTGCAGTCATTGTGACCTGGAGTTCAGAATGAACAGGAGAAACTTTTTTGTTCAAAAAAACCCCACCATTTTAACACATAGCTAAAAGCAAAAAGCCAAGCAAATCAATTAGCCAACCCACATTAAATTAGAATTGAATTCTGCCTCTTTTTAAGTTCGGTGTCGACAGAAGTATATTCTGGTTTTTGGACTGGGATGAGATTTATTGTAACATACAATATCACTTATTTAATGTTTGCTCCTTCTGAAGATGTTTCTGGGACAGAAGCTGAGTTCTAAAAACTTGCTAGAGAAGTGAAGTCATCCCTGCTGGGAGTACAGTTCTGTGGGTACATTAACGTGCAGTCGATGTCACTGACAGCTGTTCTTATGGACCCTACACATGCCGTTCTGAATAGATCCCCTTACTGGAGAGGTTCACTGTAGGTAGTTGGGATTAGACTGGGTTGATATTTATACATTTTGGAAAACAGTTGAAAAGACTTTTTAATCAATTTAAATCATTGTGTTAACAGGAAATAAAATAAATGGCAGGGATGCTAAATGATTTCCCCCTCCCTCCTATAACACAATCAATTTAATGAAGTTAAGATTTATAACAGAATCTGAAACTACATTACAATACTATATTGTCATTTGTGTTTTGGGTTTTTGTTTTTTTTTTTTAAAGACTCTCAGGCATGTAGAGGAGCCTGTTATTTTTTTGGTCTGATCTTGGGGAAATGCCAAGCACCCTCCCAGCAGCGCTAGGAGCCCTCAGCTCTCCCGGGAGGCCTGTGTTGTTAAGGGCGCTCAAAGAATCTATTGCTCAGTTCCATGGGGGAGGGTTTGATCTCTGTCCAGTTTTCTTTCATTTTCCTCTCTTCCCATTATCCTCCCTTGTGTCTGAGGCTGCTTCCCAAAGGCCTTTCAGACATCTACAGTCCTGTAGCACGTTGCCCGCAGACCTTGAAATCAGCAGCTGTAATGGGTATGGTAAGGCGTTTCTGACACGGTATCTTGAAAATCTGGGTGTCTGGGTTTCTTTGCCCTTCTGGCTCTTCTAGCGACGCAGCTTCTCATTTTCTCTGTTGTTGCGCTCTCCGCTGCCCCATTTGAAACTTTTTTTTCCCCACACACTTCTGAATGCCATCGCTTGGTTTTGTGGTGAATATTCTCTGTAGCCCTCCACTCTCATAACCTTAAAGCTGTTTCTGAGGGTAAGGATGGGGCCGTGCTGTTGAAACCCTCAGATACTCTTGGCTTTAAGCTAAATTTGCTGACTGTGTCCTGAGCAAGGATGGGGGCAGGTGGGTGTGCATGAGGTGCCTCGGGTGGTGGCTTCGTGTGCCACAGGTTCACAAACACGGGCGTAGAAGCTAAAAGGATGTGGCATGTGTAGCTGCAAGTCAGCCTTGGCTGTCTGGTGCACAAGAAAGCCTGATTTACCAGAACAGCAGTGCTGTGCAGCTGTACCTCGCTGTGCAGGGGAGGAGTAGAGGCGTTGGTGAACACTTGCTTAAGCAGAGTTTTAAATATATTCTATCTCTCCTGGCAGAGGAGGTTTGCTGCCCTGCCCCCATTGTGCTGATGACTGAGTGCCTGGCAATTTTCAGTCCTTCCTGCAGCCTCTGAAGTTAGGACGGTGCTGACATTCTGATTTTGTTTGGGGAGGGGAGGTGCAGGGGCCTGAGTGGTGTGCCTGTCTTGTGTAAGAAATTCCCGAAAGAGTAGATTGCTGCATCAGTAGATCGCCGTGTCGTTCTGTGTGTCCACACAAAGCCCCTACCCCTCTCTGAGGCTATGTTGACAGCTTTAGCTTCCGTGCCTCTATCAGTTGTTCGTTTCTGGATGATGTTTGGTTTATTTGTTTGGGCCCCCCCGCCCCTTTTTTTTTTTTCCAGCTGCTTGACCTCTCACTGGATCACACCTTACTCCACAGCTAGTGGGAGTTGAGTTTTGACTCGCTGTGTGTAGGTGGGTTAGAATCTGGCCCTTGTGTAATATGCTGGGGATAGAGACTGTGCTTTTTTCTGTCTCAAGCCTTGTAGTGCTAGGGAACTCTATTCATGGCTGAGGAGTTGGCTTTGCTTCGTATAGTACAAACCCACATGTGTAAAACGGAGAATGGATGGGATTTGCTGTGCCATGTTTTGATGTTATGCCACATTTTGATAATGTACAAACAGTGTGATTACTATCTGGAATCTTCATCCTGCTGTGAAATTTTGTCTAGAAATAGTTGGAGATGGGAGCCTCCCTTCCAGTGGAGAGTATACGTGAATATGCTAGTTAGTTTTTCAAGAAAGGAAAACTGGACAGGGCTGAGCTGTTAAGGACTGCTTCTTCGTTAGCGATGTTGAGAGAGACTGGCCAGCAGTATTGACTATAGTTAGCTGTAAGCATGACTCCTTTTTTGGGAAAGCATAGTATCAGTTTGAGTGTTAAACCAGGAAGATGGATTGCTGGTCCATGCACGAGAGATGGAAACACCCCTCATTAGAGCCCCACCATCCTCTGTAGGTTTGTACTGGATCACAGTTGAGCAAAGCAGGTTGGCAGGTCAGGCTGCACGCAGACATCTCAGTTCAACCTCAGCACATCCCATCTGCCCATTTGATGTAATTTGCCCCAGTGCAGTCTGCAAGTGTACACAAGCAAGTTGTAGTGATGATGGAGTTTCTGCACCCGCTGGCTTGAAGTTGTGCCTTTCTGTCTCTGCTGATCTACATCAGAAGCTGAGATTCTGCCAACGATTTGGGAAAAAAATTAAAAATACCCCATGCAGGTGAGGTTTTGTGTGCAGTGTCTGCTCAGTAATGCTTGGCTTTGCACTACAACTGGCAGGTTACCAGGCAAAATACAGAAAGTGAGGGTGAACCCAGCAAATGGCATGAGAAGCATAAACCTTGCTCCTTAGCGAGGAATGTGGCCTCCAAAAGCACTAGGGCTGATATAGCAGTTTCCATGGGAGAACCTGCTGTGTTCCTCTTTGCCACCCTGTTTATTTTACAGCCCTCCAAGTGGGATGATCCTGCAGAGCTGCAGTTCCTGCTTTTCTTTGTGTATTAGTAATATAGCCATGCATAGGGAGATCTGTGTGGCAGGGAGTCTGCAGAAACCCATGATTCTGGGCTGGATATATCCTTTGATACCTTCAGTAGGTGTAAAATGTAATTTGTGGTCTCTTCAGACTGTCAGAGTTGTGCGAGGAGGCCTTTGTGTAAACTAGAAGCAGGCCCAGTTGTTGGTGTTATCTGCAGCTTAGCTATAATTCACTGCTGCAGCATCATTCTGCTGAGAATTGTCGCTCTCTGTGGCTGAAGGCTCACGATCCCTTTGTCCTTCCAGATTTGGGGAAGATTCTACAGGTCGTGCTGTTCTGCAGTGATGGGACTGTTAGTCAGGGCTCGTGCTGTCCACGCTGCAGCACTTTGCCCAGGCAGAGTGGTGCTGCAGCTGCCGCCGGCTGATTGGCATCACTGATAGCGGTCGGGGGACAGGAAACTTCACATTTTGGTGCTTAGGGTCTTTTGAAACATGAAGGCTGTTAGTCCCAGCTCCTAGAGAGATTTGGTGCCCTGGGATGCTAGGGAGGGTATTTGAGCCAAACCTGGTCATTTGTTGTGGAATTCCCTCATTTTTCTTTTCCCGTTATGTTTGGTGTACAGTCAATTTCGTGGTTTAAATAGTATTCCTTGTTTGTCAGGTGTTTTGTTTTGGGGGTTTTTTTCCTTCCTTTTGACACATTTGTACCCTTTTTGCATCTTCTCTGCGTAATACCTCATCCACAACATGTGCAGGGATTTATCCTTCACGCTTTTGTTTAACTTGACCTGATCCTTTTCCTCACAGTGAACTGGTTGTCACCTATAGCCTTATTTCCATCTGCTCCCCTGTTTGTAGGTAAGACTGACTTTTTCCTTTCTTGCTCCTGGTTGAGCTTTCAAACTCTTTCTGACCCAAACAGGCCAGTCCACGTCATGCTGCTGAGTTAATTGTCTTGCTTGTTGGAGTTCCTGCTGTTGATCATCTCCTAATCCTTCCTGACAAACTTCTGCCCTGATTCAAAGACTGGCTTCTGTTTGTTCTCCTCTAGAGAGTGTTGGCTTCTACTCCCTTTGAACCAACAAAGATAGCATTTTTTTTGTTGTTGTTATTGACTATTTTGGGCTCTCTTGATGAGAGTTGTGGGTCTCTGGGGCTGTGCACTTGGCTGGCCTTTGCCTGGGCGTCTTCTCTGTGAGACACTGCCTTGTTGATCAGCTCGGCGGGAACAGGCCTGCTTTTTGCATCCTGCTGGATATATTCCCATCTCTCGTTTCTGTGCTGCCTACCATACTTCCATTCTCTGATATGAAAGTGATTTCACTTCACTTCTGTTGCTTTATGAATCCAGTTTGAAGTGGCCTAGATGATTTCCAACATTACCTTAATTGCTTGTTTATGCTTTGCTGCTTGCTCTGTGACAAGCAGGCATGTGGCCTGAGAGCAATTCTTTTCCTTCAGTTCTGATTAAAGTTCTTCTGCATAAATAAGTTGATTATTGTCTGAACACTTCTCATTTATCTCCTTCCATCTGTTACACCGTCAAGAAGGGAGAGGTCACGGGAAGGGACAGATGACATTGGGATTGCTGTTGAGACTGTTGCTGCAGCCGTCACTGCCCAGGTGCTTGGGCAGCTGTAAAGCAGCACGTAGATATGGTAAGGTAACATGGCACCAGTTCTGGTTTGCCTTTAACAGTTAGGCTACAAACTGCAGCAGTTCATGAACTGCTTCACACGTAGCTTGGCCATCTGGGAGCAGTGGGAGGTAGCCACCTCGCTGCTGCCTTCATGTTAGTTGCTGCTGCTTGTGAGCCAGAACAGTAAAAACAAGAAATTGGAGCTCTTGTGTTTTTCCCAGCTTTCCTTTTTCATGGATCTCCCAGATGATAGATTAGTATATCCCTGTTGACAGAATACAAGCCCTGACACCAGGACACCTGGGTTCTCTTCCTGATTTTCTTACAGCATGTGTAAGTTTTTGTGCCTCAGTTTCCCTAAAACAATGTGTAGCTAACAGTAGTGTTAATGTATTTTTCCTGTTTTCAAGTAGATTTCCTGTCCCTTCGTTTTCAGGCACAGTATTGCAGCAGTATAGTTGTAACATGAGAGATAACTACCAAGTCTAAGTAGAAGTGAAGAAAGTCTGGCCTGGCCCACAGCCATAGAAATGCCATCAGTTTCTTTTCAAACAAAGTGTGTTTCAGTCAGGTGGTGTTTACTCAAAAAGCCTGGTTTTCCCCAGTGCCTCTGAAGGCAGTTTCTTTATGTCAGAAGATGCATGTTGCAGAGAAGTACACGTTCCCCAAACAGACTGTTGCTCTGCAGATGACATTGCTAAGGCTATTTCTGGATATGACCATCTTCCTCAAAAGGATAATGTTATGTGTGGGAAGAAGCATGGTATAGGGCAAAGGGTTGGCATGCTGGGCCCTTGGATCGTTTCCTGAGTCTGCTGCCGAAGGGCTGCAAGATCTGGGCACGTCAGATGACCTACATGGGTCCTACCATCTGTACATTACAGGGTTCCCACCATCTGTATGTTGGGGTAGTGCGCACGCTTTTGTAATCCTGTTTTCAGGAAGCAGAATCCATGTTTGGGAACCTGTGGCTGTTTGAAAGACGTGACTTAGGATCCCAGGTTTTCTAGGTGGATTTGAAAATTGCCTGCTATGTCTGTCTTCTCTTTCTGTGAATTGCTGTGATCTCTCTGCTGTGCAAGTACCAGCAGCTACGATACTGGGTCTGGTGTGGTCTTGGAAGAGACTGAGGCCCTGACCAGGCAGTGAGACTCAAGGGGCTGTTGGAAGTCCACGGGGCAGGGACTGCATAGAGCTTTCTGCAGTGTTGTTACTCTGCACTGTAACACACTGGAATATTCAGCAGAGAAGATTGTGGAAGTGCTATGATGATCTCTCTTCGTGGGGAGCTTGGAGGTGCTGTGGTGCAGCCGCACGACATTAGCTCAAACTCCCTTGCGTCATGGATAATAGGCAGGAATCTTGCCTTGATGAAGGCAAGGAATATGCTTTTTCCAAACATGTGAGAATCTATCTGAACTTGGCCAAGTTCTAAATCATTATAGATGTTGACTGCTGCATGTCCAAGGGAGATGGTCTATGGGTTCTCTCCTGAAATGCCTAAGACACCCCTCAGAATGAACATGCATCAGCCTTTCTGTCTGATCTGCGTGCACCAGCCCCTTCTGATGCGGTTAACTGTGGGCAGGGTAGAGAAGGAGGTGGTGGACCTTTGCTAGCTTGTCACACCAGTTAGAACGCAAACAGAGGGAGCAGTGAATAGCACACTGGGAAACTCACTTCACTCCTGGCCCCTGCCAGCAGCCCTGTGTACATTCAGCAAGTCCCTTTCTGCCTGGCTTTTCGTAGGACACCCCCAAATAGTCTGTTCCTCATGTTGTGATTTTCCAAGGCGTGAGCCCGGGTGGGATCTGAGCTGAGGAAGTGCTGATGATGCACAGCTGCCAGGGGACTTGTGCTTTGAACATGTGGAGTGGCCCAGAAAACCAGGCCCTTGGGGGTCTTCACAGAGGCACCCGGGGGGACGAGAAGCTGCAACTCTGATTTCCCTGTTTCTTAGCATCCAGTTCAGAAAGCGAGGATGCTTGACAATAAACGTGCTTGGGAACTGCCTAGCCACTGCTCTCGGTGAGCCTGTGGAAAAGCCTGTGAGGAAACCACCGGCTCTGTATTCAGAGCAGGCCTTGGCTTGAGGCCACGCGTTCAACAATGAGGAGAAAACAAAATATTGAATAGCTGCTTGTTCAGCAAACCCAGTTCCTCTTGGCCGTGCAGGGTCCTGCGTGAGGGAGTCTGAGACGGGGCAGTTTTCCCCTGGCCTCTGCATGTGGTGTCTCAGGTGGTACAGGAGCAGGCCCACGCCAGCGCTGGCTCCCAGCTCGTACAGCAGGGAGGGAAGCCATCTGGGGGCTGCTTTGCTGGCCCCAGATTGCAGCAGTGAATGCAAACCGCCATTCTTGTTGTTCCGTGGCCTGGCTTGGAAAACCCTTCCCCTGCAGAGTGCCACCTTGTGCTGCTCATTGGGGCGCTGCTCTGGCTTGGGGTAGCTCGGCTCTGGGAGAGACCTGTGGTGCTCAGCAAGGAGGAGCTCTCATCCTGCTCTTTCCTCCCTTGCACTGAAAAAGCTGAGCACGTGCCACAGAACAGCGTGCTTGCTTTGGGACTGCGGCTGCAGCTCCTTCCCCACCTGAGGGTTGTGCCTGATGTGTCCATCAGGTGAGTTTTATTGGTAAACTAATGTTACCTTGCTCTTGGCTGCTGTTTTGGATTCTTCTCTGGCACCTCGTACAGAGGCACCTGAGAGTAGGGCCAGCTCACTTTGGCAGCTGGTGGGCAAGACATGAGGGTTGGTTTAGGTTTGGGGTGGTGGTGGTGGTTGTTTTTCCTACTTTTCCAGTTGCAGCTTGCAATAATTATGTCATTGTTTTTTGTCTTTGACCCAAGAATCAGATGGCACAAACGTCCTCGTTATATATCTCTCTGGCATGTCTGAGAGCAGCAACCCACCGGTGCAAGCCTTATCTGGGGTTCAGGGAGCCCAAGCTAAGTACCCTGCTCTGCTACAGGCTCTTGTGTGAGGTTGGGAAAATCATTTCTGTGTGTTGGGGTTGTCTCCCCCCAGTATAAAAAGGGTTGGGGAAGGGGTAATTCCAAAGTGTTGCAAGCAGAAATAATGATTTTGATTAGCAGGTACCAAACTGAGAGGGGCTGTGTAGATGCTGTAGGTGCCTTTGAAGATATTCACTTCTTCAAGGGATGTGTGCAGTGCACCTTTTAAAGGTGTTTTTGACCGGGTATTGCAGGAGGCTTTCAGGATACTGTGTAGAAACCCAGGGGTGTGTGACTTTCTGCAGCTCCAAACCACACGAAGGAGCTCTTTTCCCCTCCTTGAGCTGAAAACAGACTGTAGGGCCATTTCTCCATTTCCAAAGATGAATAAACACAAACGGATGCCAATATGGCTGTGTCCCCTTCTCTGCTGGAGACGGAGAATGTGAACTTTGGAAAGGGTCTGGCTTGATCCTGGGAAAACAGCTTTGATCAGAGCCTTGGGAGGAATCTGATACCGTGTCCATCTAAGAGCGACAGAAAAACTAGCCAGAGTTTGGGGCCAGGGTATTCTGGTGCATCTCCATTGACGTCAGTGCAAAGGTGAAACAGTTTGTTCTGTCTCCTCATGGAGAAGCATTTACTCTGAACCTCAGGGCCAGACAGCGTAGGGGGATCATAGGTAGTAATGACTGAGATGGTAACTTTTGTCTCTAGTATTGCTTGGAAGGAAACGTTTAGCTGGATTTGCTGATATGTAAGGCTGAGGGGAGGCTCTTATTGGACTTGAGTCTGGTACTTGCAAAGGGCATAAGGCCAGCAGTTGAAGGACTTTGGTTCCAGCTATCCTGTCTCCTCTGAGCAGCATCCTGCTCCTCACTGTAGGAGCTCCTGACAGCGTTGAGTACAATAAGCTGCTGTATTCCAAGGCTCCTGTGCACCCTCCAAGAGCCAGGCTCCTGGGCATCCCAGAGGTGAGGTGGGTTCCTTAAACTCAACCTTTGAGCAACTCTCTTTGGGCAGGAAGATTTGACTCTTGCCAGCTATCGTTGGCCATATGTTGGCTGAACACCTCACCTGCCGCTGCTGGTGGAGCTTCTCCGTTGGCTTCCCAGCCTACAGCTCGTGCAGTGGCCTTCACAGATTGCTTTTGTTGTGGATCCACTGCTGCTTGAAACCCTGGCAAAACACCAGGGTTCTTCAGCCACTAGGTTTGGTTTTGTGGACGCAGGTAGATCTAAAATGGAAAAAAAAGCTGTTGATCGCCCTTCCTTTTTGTTTGTTTTGTTTGGTCATTTGGCTGTTTGCAACAGGAGTTGTGTCTGAGGAATAACGTGCATGGAAGAGAGCAGCAGTGTAGCTCACTGTCTCCAGAACCACGGGTGGGTGGTCTTGGCTTGGGGGGTGGAAGAAAGTATTTCCTGCAGGAAGCTTGGTGGCCAAGTGAGCGTGTGTCAGCAGAGCCAGGAGGTGGGGAAGGTCTGTAGAATGGAGAATGAGATGGTGTAGGGTGTTATGGTGCATAAGCAGCAGAGCTGAACCTGAGTGAAGCAAGAGAAAGCGCTTGGCCTGGTCTGTGGATCGATGTTGCTGTTTTGGTAAATGTGATTCAGGTAACTGTGCCTTAGTTCGCACAAGCCGATGGAATAATTATTTCCTGATTAATCACTTGCTAAAGCAGAGTGGGGTGAGTGAATATGGAGGAAAAATAAAGGCTTTGTTGGCATTAAGGGCGTGTTTTTATTCCCCAAACCCCCCTTACCTGGAAGTACTTGTATCCAGCAGCATCTCCTGAGCCACCACTCTCTCTGTTGTGATGGAGATGGAGCTCTTGGAGTTCAGGGCTCCTCCGTGGCCAGGAGCTGGTGCCAGATTACAGACAGGAGGGTGACTGGGTACAAGAGATGGCACGGTCATTGGGTCTAAATGCCATCTGTGTATTGCACAAGACAAGGACTTTGAATTGCTGTGTTTTCCCAGTAGAAAAGTTACCTCAGTAAGGAGTCAAACCAAAATGCAGATATGCTGCAAATACATTCGTTGGGCTATTTATCAATATTAAATATGCAAACCAGAAAGGTCAGCTGTGTTTAATGTCATGTGGCAGCTTTGTGATTTTGATTACAGTAAAAAACCCAATGACAAATGAATTCAGTGCTCTTTAGAGCTTGTTCCTCCCTGATGCAGTTTGTTTTGTTGGCTTACCTGTGCTCAGGGAAAGTTTGGCTGCTTCTACCATGGTAGGAGAGATTTTATTTAAATAAAGAAAAGGGGATAAAGTGATGTATTATTTACAATGTCTCATTCACGGGGGGAATCCAGCCTAGCATAATGTTTCACAGTGTTGGATGGGAAGGTTGCAGGCAGAATCACAGTAGCTGGTGCAAAAAAGTTGTTGAATCTGACCTTAGAGTGGCTGACAATTGCTGCTTCCCTGTTTCTTCCCACTTTGTACGTGGTTTCAGGTGTCTGGGGTAAAGAGGGATAAACTTCAGTTTCTTCTCGTTCAGCTTGTTGTTTAAAATCCTGATGGGGAGTGCCGTGCTGGTTTGTTGTTGTTTGCTTGGCTCCTTCACCTTAAGCTTTTAGTACTCTTCCTTGCTCTTCTCCCAAGCTGTTTGCAAAACGCAGTTGGCAGAATCCTCCTCTTTGTATAACATTCCTTCAGTTTTTAGGGATGGTTATCAGTTTGGGTGTGTTAAATTTATTCTTAAAGAGCAGACTGCTCTAGAAACCTGACTTTTAGATGAGAACCCTGCAGACGGGTTGTGCTCAAGCCACTTTTCCATTGCAGCTGAGGTTTTGAGCAGTGCTAGTGTGGGTGCTTGGGCTTTTGTTTTCCTCCAAACGTGTCCGTGCCCGCATGGCTGTGGCTGCAGCTTTGTGAGTGGGAGGAGGTCCTGCTTGCCCTGACTGCCTGACAGCGGGGACGTGAGCTCCTCTTGTGTGCGGTCCATGCTCAACACAGTGTCCTTATTTCCCTGGGTGACACAGGCTGTGACTGATTATCGGCAGCAGCAAGGCAACCTCACGCTGAACGCACCGGTTCCTTGCTGTCGTAAGCGCCGTGTTCCACGGAACCCCGCAGCGATCCCCCAGTGCTGCCGTCCTCCACAGCTGTGGTGGGCAGCCTGTGCCCATCAAAACGCTGGCGTTGGTGTGCAAGGGAGGAGCTTTGATTTCAGGCTGGTGATACTCTCTAGGTTCTCAGTTGGTAAGACTAGCTCGGTTAAAGAGGTCCAGTTACATTTGTTTCTGTACCTGTTGAAAAGGCCTTTTTTTCTGAATGTATTATCAATAGAGCTTCCTGTACTTTTTATCCACTTCACTGACAGCACTGTCCTTGTTTAACTCCAGATAAATCTTAGCAACATGTGCAGCCCAAAGATGAGGGGAGGAAATTAATCTCTACATCAGGAGCTACAGAAAATGAAATGAATTATGAACAGAACAGAGAGGGGCTCTTTTCTGTATCGGTTGTCCAAGCAAAAAGAAACTGGCATAGAAAATAAGAGGTAGCGAATGGTGGTAATGGGGAACAGTGCTAGGCTGAGGGTTTTTTTCCCCCTGAACTTGGGTAAAAGGAAACATTAAAACTTTTGTAAATGTCCCCAGTAAGACTAAGCAAAGTGTAGGCAGGTAAGAGAAGTCACCTCCCCATAGGATACACTCAACATTGCTGAGATTCTTTCTGTTGTATTCAGCTTCAGTGGGAAAGTGTTGGGGGAGTGGGTTGGGGTTTGTTTTTTTCCTTGCCACCGATACGGTTAAAAGCCACAGCATAAATTCCCTGACTTGGTGAAAAGCCTGTGACCCCTCTCAGTTGTCTTGTTCATCAGAAGGCAGATAGGTAATAAAGAGTCTCCTGTGTGAGAGGAGTAGGGAGAACCTGCTGTTTTAATTTTGTTCACAGCAGTGGGCCAAACTTTGTTCTTTCAGTGCTGGCCATGATAATTGGCTCAATATAATATAGGAATTCAAGGCATTGCGTATCTCTAGCTTTATAACTGCTGATGTCGTAGCCAGGAAGAGTGCAAAGTCTCCTGCAGGAACATACAGTAAATAAGAACAATAGCATGTTCCAAAGAGCATGCGGGCAGTGGTTTTAAAGGGCCTCAGCTCAACCCTGGAGGGTTAATTTGCATCCAGGTTGCCTGGACAAACGGATTTTGCTGGTTTACACTCCGTGGGGGATGTGGGTTTGATTTGGGACATTTTCTGAACTAAATATTATATTAATGTCTTTGATTCCTGGGAGCCAGACTTAGGAGATCCTCTCTTTTTGGGAGGGAAGGATTTGCTTTGCGTGTTTCCTCCACTTCAGGAGTTTGACAACAGGGTGCCTTGCCTTTAGGGTACTCCATCTCCCACTGCACAGGGTACGTTGCAGAGACGGAGGGTAAAGTTTTGTTTTTCCTCGGGCCATCCGCATCTCTTGGTCACGGCTAGCTGTGACACATTTACCTTGTTTTTTTGCAGGCATCCGTGGTTTATTCGTCATCCTCAGTGAGGTTCTAACACCTGTGAAGTGCTCCTCCTCCCTTCTTTTGGAAAAGCATTTAATTATGACAGGGTTTCCCTTGGAGCACATCCTCCATTCAGTTCCCTAATTGTAGAATTCTCTGTGGGATTCTCCAGATGGGGGGATAGAGGATAATCTTCTCAGAGCTCCGGAAGAAATGTGATGCCAAATTACAGAAAATAGATCCTTTTTATTAAGCTCTTGGGCTCCTTTTACTCTTATTTTAAGGTGACCTTCTGCTAAAGAGAAATGTTGGATAAATGGCTATCATTTTTAAATAATCCTTAACAACCTTACCTGGGTTACTAATAACATTGGTAGATTAGAAATCCAGAAAGGATTTAAGCTTTTTTTGCCATTCATGCTGTCATCACAGCGACAAGGAGAATGAACTTGCCTGTTCCCTTTTGTTTCTGGCCGGTCTCACTTTCAAGCTGCGAGCTCTAAATTAGGGAGCGCTGGCAGCGTGCTTGGCGTGGCAGGCAGGTATAAAGACAAAGCTCCCTCCTTTGTCAAGTGGTCAGTGTGCCACTTCATGGGTCACTTGCTTTGCTGCAAGCTAGTGCTGTGGCAGTGCTGTTTCAGGCCCCTGAGGGGTTTCCAGGCATCCTGAAATTGCTGCTCAGCACCGCTGATGTTTGCAAACATGGCAGCACTGGCCATCCCGTTTCCTGCCCAAATGCTGGCCATAGCTGGAGTTCTACTAAGTTTGCCAAGTCTAGCATGAGGTGGCTGAAGGGCTCCAGGGGTTGTCCTCATGGAGCCAGTTCTGCTGGCAGGTTCCCATTTATTTGATGTGCATAAATTAATACTCCATGAGTTCCAGTGCTAGCAGATGGTACCAATGCTGTTACAGGGTGGGTGGAGAAACACACAAAGAAATGTAATTTCAGCCCTGTGCTGAGTTGGTGGCAGACCAGGAGTAGTCTGGAAATGGCTGATGCTGGTCCCCTGTTCCAGTCATTGCCCCTCTTTAGGATGTTGTGTGCGTTTAATTCTCTAGGGAACGATTTCTGTAGCACCAGTGAGAGTACCAGCCTTGCATGTGCGATACGCCGTGGGGATGTGTATGTCTTGCAGCGACTGAACTTTGGTGCTGAGAGGTCGAAGGTGGCTAATCCAAGTTTTTGTTTATCTTCCAGGTCTACGCACAACGAACTAGAAAAGAACCGGTAAGTAGCTAATGAGCTGAATTCTAAGAAACGCAAGCCTGGTGAGTGTAATGTGCTTTAACCTTACATATGCAGGTGCCGTTTGATCAGCTTAGACAGCTGTGAATGACCGTGCAGCACGTAGTTTTAAAGGTCAGGGGGGAAGGCACACAAAGATCTGAAAAAGAAGCTGGTTTTGGTTGGGGTTTTTTTTTTTCTCTCTGAAAAGGCAAGAAGTGACCCAGTTTTGTGACTAATCTGTATGCAGAGTAAATACCGTTCTTCTCCTGACACAGTGAAATCTGATTGGGGCACTTTCCATACCCGAGGTTGCTACGGGATCAGGTTTCTTGGGCCCTGGGTAAAACGTGTCACCACGATCAGAAGGGCAGAGCCCTGTGCTCTGCACCCTCTCCATCCCACTGCCGCTGGGCTGGGACAATCTCTGCGGCGCAGAAGGAGATGCCATTGTCTGGAGCCTCGGAGGACTGGCTACCAGCGCTCCTGTAGAGCCTCTTCTAACCTGCTTCAGGACTGTGCCTGTTTATCCTTGAATCTGAAGTTTTAGCAAGCCTTGCAGTTTTGTTTCTTGGCTAGCTCTGCTACATGACTCAATCCTTTTGTAACAGGAGTTAAAGTAAGATAAATACTGTTGAGACAAGGGGAGCTAGTTCACACACAGATCAGATTATCGTGTTCCATTCAGGATGCTATAGCTAAGGTTGTGTCCAGGTTTCCATTATAAACTTATCTTGGCTTTTCTGTGGGATTTTTAGGAGGGCTGAGGGGGGGCTGCCTGTGTTTTTTGTGGCTGCTGGAACAAAGGCAGTGTGCTGGCCAACTGCTCCTATGAAGAAACCCCCAGGGTGGGAAAGCTGAGTCTAAATAGGTTGATTGCCTCCTCTTCCCTCTTAGCAGCCATCATTTAACAAGGGATTGGAGCACTGTAAGAATGGCCGAAGACACAGGCTTTGAGCCAATTCCCATCCAGAGGAGATCTTACCATGTAGCTTCAGGGGAGTGGAAGCTGGGTACCTCATGCATTATGTTTCCCTCCATGTCCCCCACCTTCAGCAGCAGCAGTGCTGGAAAGCAGCTTGGCCTGTGCATGGTGTGGATGTTTTTCTTCCAGGCTGTGCTTCTACTTCCTGGTAGCTTTGAGGGTCTACAGAATTGTCCTGCTCCTGCCTTTCCGGGGTGATGCAAGGAGGCTTTTTTATTTGGGCTATGCTGCTGTCCTGTCTCCATTCCCTGCCCCAAGTCTCAACCTTTCTAGTCCCAGGTAGAGCCTTGTTGAGAAGTGTTGGCTTCTGGGTTTTCCAGTTCCCTCTACAGTTTTATTTACCAGTGAGGGAAAGAAAATGCAGCGCTTGGGTCTGACCCAGAATGGAAGGTGCTTTTTTTCTCCATGACAACAGTAAACCGTCACTAATTTTCAGTGTGCTTATTTGCATATCTAATTGTTACTGCAAATGCTGCTTGCCATCAGTACAGCTTTAGGGCAGAGCTCTCTCCATCTTTCCCTGGACCAACCTGGTGCTGTCACTTAGGCCAAGTTTGCATGGATACGTGACCATCTTTCTCTACCCTCAGGCTTGTGGGTCAGGCAGTGAAGCTTCAAAGTCTCTGTTGGTAAGAGCTCAGCAGCTAGTGTTACGTGCTTATTGTCCAGCCAAGAGCTGGTGAATAGTGATGCTGATACCAGCTCTCTGTTTGAGCTGAGGCAGATTCTGCCTTGCTTCCCAGTCTTTCACTGAGGACAGTAATACTGCCTGGGGTGGGGATATCTGAGGATTGACCACTGTCCAGTGCTTTGGTGTATATATATACTAGTGAGAGCAGTATTGTTACCTGTGCTTCTCCTTATGCCACCTTTTTCTGAATGTTGACAAGCTGTTTGTTTGCTACAGAATTTGTCTTCCCATTCCCAGAAGGTGTAGTATCATCCCTCTCTCTCTTCATCTCCTTCCGTCTCAGTTATGCTCCCTAGTCCCCGCCTGCACCAGGCTGAAGACTCCTAGCCACCTGTCTTGTCAGCAAGGGTTTTTCTCCAGGGCTTCCCATTCCTGAGGCACTGTATTTCAGGTCTGTGCCTCAGACATGGTTTTACAAGCCCTTTGTTTTCACCCTTCTGGGAAGGGCGCGTATTTGTTCACTTTGGGTGGTTGTACAGGCAAACGCCTCTATCTGGGATCTCGCTGCGTCTGGTTTGGGATAGTCTGTCCCTTAATGCAGGTGCTGTGGCCTGATCAGGCCATGTAGTGGCTTGTGCTGGGTTTGCAGTGTGTGTTACTGGCAATTTGGACGGTGAATTTCATACTGGAAGCATTTAGTTTCAACCTCCACAGCAGTGTTTTCTGAATGAAGTGTATTGCTTCCCAGTTAGATTTTCACCATGTTTTATTTGCTGTGTTGTTGTTTGTCAGTGTCTCCAGACTTAACTGTTGCAAAGATAAAAACCCTCATACTAATGGCTTTGTGGCTGGCAGGTGCTCATTTTCCCTATTATTTGAGATTATTCCTTTTGAATCTCACTGTTATCTCCATTATTGACACACACTATAATTTTCAAAATTGTCCACTATTAGGTCTCTGACTCTGGTTTTTCCCCTCTTGTTTGTGAACAGCAGCCTTCTTATGTTCAGTTAAATTTTAACCCATTCAACAATTAAAGTTTTTTTTCCAAGCAGTAGCAAGAGAATACTAGAAAAACAAAATGCCGTCCTCCTTTTTTGAATACACAGTTCAACTTGGACTCAGTATTGCAGAGCTGATGATGTTTCAGTGTATCAGGATTAAGAACCGTGTATCCCTTTGTCAAAAAGCAACTAAAAATATATTAAAAATTAAAGCAGTATTTTAGGCTCCACTCCTTTAAGTCTTGAAATATTTCATGAACGCTCCAGTGGTTCTGCTAAGGAGCTGCTTGATTTGGTACCGAGTATTAACCATAATATTTAAGTGACTTCTCTTTCTGCTTTGATTTGGTCTTTTTATCTGAAGAGATTGCAGTGACATTCATATAAGGGGCTTTGTTTGATTTATATAAGATTAAAGTTAATTTATAGTTGTTATCTGTCATTAATCCTCATGTTGGAAGATTGTTTGTGTTTTTTTATTTAATGGGTATGTGTTTCAGTTTCTCTCTGCCCAGGATGAGTCATAGCTTGCATTTAAGCAAGGAGCCCGTATTCTGCTGCTCATCTGCTGCAAGGCCTAACTAAAACAATACTTCTTAGCTCCCTAACACGCCTACCAAAACAACAGATTAGTAAGCAACACCCCATCATTTTCTAAAAGAGAACATGATAAAGCAAGTGACTTAAAGGTGAACCTTGGTAGTGTAATATTTTCTAAGAAAAGAGTAATAAATAGAATTCAGGCTTAAGTTAAATGGTGTGTTATACAGATAGCAGAATTAACTGTTGTCTGTGAACATCTTAGGCACACACCAGTTCTGGAAGGATGTGGTCAGTGTGGTATAAAGAGAAGGTACACAGCACGGAGCTGACTTCCCCGCTGCTCTGTGAAGTGGTGGTTCTGGTAGACCAGTATGGTGTTGGTGTCTGTCAGAACAGTTACGTCCCCGGGTAGAACAAGAAAGTTGTTTGTAAAGCCATGGATCAGATTTAAAAAGGAAAAGATGAGTCTTTGTGTATATCCTAGTTTGATCTATTTGGTTTTGGTGCTGACTGCATTGTAATACAGCAGAAGGAAGGAAAACAAAGCTGAGTAATTGGGTCAGGCATGAGTTATTAGGGCAGATTTTTCTTCTCTTAGCAATAATTTAGCTGAAACAAAAGATAGATCCAAGGAGGGAAAGAAAGCTTGGGAGAATCACTGAAATCAGAATTTTCTGAATATCTCAGAATTTGTGACTGCAAAAATACCTTGTTTAAAATGAGAGGACATAGTATAAAGGAGATAAAACTACTTCTAAAGCAAGTTGCTAAAGAGTTGTGCTTTGTGAAAAAGCAGAGTGAAGTGGTGTAAGATCCTTTTTCTCTACTGTCTTTTGAGATGATCAGAAACAAAGTGAAGAAGACAGACACGTAGCAGTGATAAAGTACTGTGTTTTTTAGCCTTTCTGACTCTTACCAGGGTCCCCTTTCTATTTTCTGTGACTCGCCACCCATTCTCTGTGTAACGTGACAGGCCGCTTACTTCAGCGTGTCTCTCCAAAGCGGTTTCTTGCACAGAGCTAGGTTTGAGGTAGCAGATGAGATAAAGGAAAAACCCTTCTGCACGTTTAGGAGAAAACCATGACCTGGGTCAGCTTGTGCTGAAACACAGGGCCCTCTGAGGCTCTGCAGCACTGGCAGTTTGGTTCTGTTACTCTACAGCAGGGGCTTGAGTGTGTCTACTGGTGGAATGCAGGAGAAGGAGGCAGGGAAAGCATTTAAGATAGGGTATTTAAATAGTGCTGGTATTAAACAGTGTAGACATGCTGTCTAGGCTGGGAAAGATAAAGGGAGGGGAAATGAAAGAATAGTGAATCCTTGTTACTCTGAATAGACATGGATGATTGTACTTTTGTAGTGCTATATATACTTGCCAAGGCAATCTGATCAGTGTTTGTCTTGAACCAACTAATCAATGTGGTGTTGAGTTCAGTGCTATTTATCAGGAGAGCTGGAACAAGAAACTAATCCGGTAAATTTAATTAGTTCTCTGGAGTGGGCTTTATTTTCATGTTAACTTCACGTAGCAAACGTTGACAGTACATATTGTTTTCCTCGTTAATAAAACTTGGAACCTGTGATGTTCCCTGCAGCAGTCAAACCATGGCCAGTACAGCTGAGCACGCATCTTCCTTTGACACATCCAAAGGTCAGAGTGTGCACTGATCCAACTTGTTCCTTGTGGGAGCTGTAGCTAAGCCCTCCTGTCTCCATGGCCAGTGTGGAGCAAGAGCTGGAGGTAGCTAGCTGTCTTCGACTCTGCTGCTTGGATGACAGATGCCTCCGTTTTCAGCTGGGACTAACAACTTTCAGCAGAGCTGAAGCATGTCCCTGTCCTTCAGGAGATCTGGAGAACTGTTACACTGCTGTGCCTGGTTTTGCTTAGCCTGGAGAGAGTGAAGTCTGTAGTTTGTGGAGTAGGGCTATCGGACACGTGTTCTTTCTGGATATGTTTAGGTTCAGTTGCCATCGTTGAGTGTCAGTCTGCCTTTTGCTATATTGTGGTCATTTCTCTGCATTGCTCCAGGAACTCGCCTGTCAGATGCTGTAAAACTGTGATCTGGTCTCTTTGGCTGACCACCACGTTCATGCAAAGTGCCTCCGTGTGCAGAAGCAGCGTTTCGATTCACTTCAAAGTCTGCAAAGGCTTTGTTTCACGTTGGCTGGGCAGCAGAACATTTTGAACTCTGAGTAAAGCTCCTGAAAAGGGACAGTTAGTCTCCATGCCAAGATCTGAAGGAAACAAAACGATCCTTATTTTGTTGGAAGTACTTCAGTACTTCTTCTATTGGAATTTCTAGTTTTAATATTATTTTTTTAATACTTTATTCAAAGTGATGCAGTGAGGAATGAATGCCTGTCTGCCTTTCTGCTCCCAGATCTCTGCACCTCCCCTGTGAATCCAAAAGCAGTTGGAGAAGGAAGAGGAAAAAGAACAATACTACTATTTTGGATAAACTGTTCCAAAGCAAAATATTTTTATATCAACAGTGTTGCACAATAAAATCACTGTTATAAGCCAGTTTTCAGAAACAGATATTTATCACAAAACCCTTCTCAACTAAGATGTGTTTTCCTCCCATAGTGCAGAAGGAAATGTCAGCTCAATCTGCTTGCCCTTGCCGTAATGGCCTGATGCGAAGAATCCTTTTTGTGGCCTTGCCTCCCGGGAGGGAGATGTTAGACGAGGCCCCCATCGTAGAAAGAAACATGCTGTGTAGTCAGGTCTCCCCACTTAACCGTCTTGAGTTCTTGCATTCAGTTCTTGCATTCAGCGTCCTATACTTAAGATTTCCAGGGCAGTGAATGGAAGGGGTATCAAATGGTGCATTACTGGCTATTTACTGCTTTCAGGGAGCCAGGAGGGGGTCTGGGAGCTGCTGTGGGTGTGTAATGAAAGCAGCCTATGTACTTGGGTAATGTCTGATTTGGAGTACTTCATTGCCAGCTTTGGTTGTTGAACCTCTTCCCAAACTTGCATCCTCAAATTTCTGCTCGGGCGTGTTGCCACAGTTTTCTTTCAGGCTGATCCCTCTACAGTTGGGTATGTTTATGGCTGTCCTGAAAAAACTAAAGACAGGGTAAATCTCTTCTGTAATCAGCGAGCTTGGACCAGGGAAGAATCCGGCCCCAGGTAGGGACTCAAGCATTCAGCTTTCCTGCTCAGTTTTCAGCTGTGTTGGGGCTCTGTACTTGCTGACTCTCTCCCAAATGCATCTCTGGAGACTTTGCAGGCTTTCTTTTTTTTTTTTTTTTTTCCTGGGGTGCTGTTTGTTGAAGTGCTGAGAGCCAGAAATTCTGATTCAACAACTTTTCTTGTTGAAGTGACTAACGTGGCTCATGGGCCTGAAAGCATTACTAGCTAAAAGCCACCTGGGGAGTTGCTGCCTTGGAGAAGATGAGGTAATAGGAATATAATTTTTGAGACAGATTACCTGTTAACTACAAGTTTCAAGACTTGGTACTCTTGGGGCAGAAGCTGGAGTTCTGTGTGCTGATTTATGTATCTATCTGGTACATGTGTTGAGGGTGTTACAGCAACAGAGCCCATGCAGGCTGTGGTAAGCAAAGGAAATTTCAGCGTGGGATAGGAAATGCAGGCAATAAGCTTCCTCATTCTCCTGTCTGTATGTGGCCCGTTTTTACCAAAGTCACAACTCTGAGAATGCATGAGCTTATGAAATGCTAGGGAAGGGTTGGATGTGTCAGCCAGCCCCATTTAATAGGTGAGAGACACACGTGGATCCCAGTGCCTGGAGTAATGGGCGTGTGGGAACAAGTTTGCATCGACCCCATCCTTTGCTTCATTGATCCACATCTCCAGCCAGTTGCTTGCTTTTTCTCTCCACGTTTCCCCTTTCCCACCTCTGCTTCCTTCAAAACTTCGTCCTCCCTCCGTGTGTCCTCCCTGTGCTACGTGACGCTGTCTTGCTGCCCTCACGCCTTCTCCCATCTGAGAGGAGAAGAGGGGCACAAAGCGAAGGTCTCTGCTGCTGGGGGGGCTTGGTGCAGTAGGTCTAGCCCCTTCTTTTACTGCCGTGAGCGGTGCAAGCGTGTTGCAGGCGTTCATCGCCTGGTCTGGGAAACGAAAGCAGAGGGCTCCATCTCGCAGTTGCTGTGGTTGTTGCCTGGCTGCAAATGGTGCTGCTCACCCCGAACAGTGTGCATAGCTGTGGACAAACAGACCAGGCAGGTTCCCTCCCAAACAGTGCATGTGACAGCCATAAAGCAATTAAATGGGCAGTACAACCAAGGGTCAGGAATTCTCTTCCCGTGAAACCACTGGGAAATGTGGACAGGGCTGAGTGTGGGCCGTGGCAGAGCGTAGCTGTGCATGGTGCCTCTCCGTGTGCCTTGGGGGTTGACATTTGTATAGAAATCCAGATCCCTAGTGCTCCTTGTGTTTGCTCTTGGTACATCCTTAGGGTGCCTTTGCAGAACTGGAGTATCCCCTTGTTCAGAGGTGGCACTAGGGTCTGTCAGAGGCAGGCTGAACCTCATATAAAGGTTTTGGATTTGTCCAAGTCTGGAGGAGTGCGGAGGAATCCCTGGATCCTGGAGCAATGGGATGAGTCAGGTTTCTGCTCGATGTTCCATTAAAAAACAATTAAGGGCTGTCTTTTGAAGGTATCCTTGATGTGTACACTACTGCCTGAGCATCGCTTCCCATCAGCTGTGCAGTAAGATTTTCTGTCCCTCTTGCCTGTTAATTATTTACCTTTGAGAGTGCATTCCTAAAGCAACATGACTTATTTAGGGAAAAATGAAAAGCTTCTGCAAAGGATGGATGGTTTTTGCTCTTATTTTTTTTGCCCAGGGGTTTAAGTAGAGTACCTTAAGACTCAAGATTATAGAATGGGTTTTTTCGCTCTTATTTTTTTTGCCCAGGGATTTAAGACTCAAGATTATAGAATGGGTTGGGCTGGAAGGGACCTATAAAGATCAGCCCCCAATGAAGAAGGCATTGCCGTGAAGGGGAGATTTTGCAAATTAGTGTTTTCAGCTCATAGAAGGTGAGGCAGGACAGGGGACATAGCAGTTGTACAGGCAGTTAGAAGACTACTATGCAAGGGTTTCTGCCCTGGAAGGGCTGAGGGAAAGAAGGAGGCATAACAGCAACGGAGCCAAAAAAGCTTACATGCTGAAACCTCCAGTGGAAGCAGGACATGAGCTTGAAATGCAGGTTACTTTCATAGAAACAGTCTGTGCATGGTATCAGTGGGTTCCCACATGGTCCGAGCTGATAACAGTTCGTATGAAGAGGGTGTGGTTTTTATCACGGTAGGTGCATGAAACAGCTGCACAAAACTTAGTCATGCTTATGAAGTCAAGTGCAGCCTGCTATCTCTGAGTTGCTGAGCTGGAGTGGAATATCTAAAAAGCATCTGAATCATTTAGAAGCACAGCTCTTAATGACTCTCAGATGAATACTTGCTCCTTCACTTGGGCACTTGTTGCTCCCCCTGCTTGTCTCTACAGTTGTGCCTCGTCATTTGGAGGGCTGTACCCAGGGTGCCTGCACGGAACGGCTTACTGTCCGGGGCAGCGAGTAATGCAAAAACGACAGGAGGGCATTTGATAGAAGCCACTCTTCATGTGAATAAGGAGATACGTTCCTTTGTAGAGAAAGGGCGAGGACCCTTCTGTGAGCGTGACAGCTGGCAAAGCCACATGCCCGTCAGAGGGGATATGTGGAAAGGAAAAGGAAGTTGGTGCCAGACTTGATTTTGCTGCTTATTTGTGAATAGATCTCCCTGTGAGTAGCCCAGGGGAGAAAAGCAACAGAGCAGGAGGGTTCAGATGCGAGATCAGCCCTGAGGAGCTCACTGTGGCTGTCCTCAGCCTTGAGGAAGAGCCTGGTCAGCCAAGAGTGTCTCAGGACCCAAGAACAGGCAGCTACCAGCATCTCCATCTGCTATCGCAGTGCATTCCTCCACTCTTTTTGCTTCGGAGCTGGATTGTGCAGGTGGCATTGCTCTGGCTTTCCCAGGCCTTGAGGAAGTTCTGGGTGATGTCCACACCCTCCTCCTAGGAGTGACTTTGCAATGCTGTGTAAAGACACAACCTGTCGAACACTTGGGGTCATTCACTGTAATTTCACGTGGCCAAAGTCCAGCCCTTAAATGGGAAGTGTTCTACTCCTGGAGACACTGTGCCATTCTTAAATGAGTTATTCTGAAAGGGGGTGCTGTGTAGCAGGCTTGTGGAAATCAGAGGTTAAAAAGAACTTGCTATGTATCTCCCATGTCTTTTCATTCTCACCTCTTCAGCTTTGTTCCATGGGGTGGGTTGAGTTGTGGGTTGCCCAGTCTTATTTTGCCCAGCTGTACGGGAATCTGCCACACAGCTTGGAAAATGCCATTCGCCAGTGACACTTTGGTAATGTCAGGAGGCCGAACGCGGGGTGAGCACTGGCATTTGTACAGATGCACACAGTTACGTGCGAGCACACACAAAGAGCTTGCAGTTAAAATCTACGTGCCTGTCTCTCTTTAACAGGGGAAGACAGCCCCAGCTGTGTATACAGCTTGGTGTTTCCCTTTGATCTGTGTTTGTTTCCAGTGTTTCTCATAGACTGGATCCTGGCCCTCCTTGGAGATGGCTGCTGCTCTTTTCCATGTTTGCAGCTGCGTAACTGCGTACAGAGAAGCTCGCTGGGGTGACTGGGCTGTAACTGGTTTCAGCGGCTTGGGGTTCCTCTTCCCTGCGGCGCCTCCTGTTTGTTTTGCTCTTTCCTCGCCAACCTGCAGGGTAGGGGATTGTCTCATTCTGTTAGTGGAAACTCTGCCTTGCAGATGCCTGGGGATCCTCCCTTTTGCTTTGCCCACCTGCTCCCACACACGAAGCGTTGCTGCCCTTTCCCAGCATGCAGCCGCTACCATGGCTCTCTGGAGCAGACCTTTTGCTCTGTCGCCGGGGTCATAGCTCAGAGAGGCAAAATTCCCCTTCGCTTCCCAGGGATTCAGCACGTTGTCCCTGTGCCTAAAGGAGGGCAGGAATCCGCACTCCTCAGACTTAGGTGGTGTTTTGTGGAGCTGTCAAAGATGGGGCTGAGAGGGTCCTGCAGCCTCTGTCCCCTTGTCCCAGGGCAGGATAAGCTCTGTCTAAACCCTTCCTGACAATTGCGTGGCCTTAAAGCCTTTGACTGCAGGATTGCCCAGGGAGGCCCTGCAACCTATTGCCCCAATTAACCGTTGTTACCACCACAAAGTTTTTCCTGATATCTAAATAAGAGAATTATTTCGTCTTCTTTTCTCCTCTAGAACAACGCTATCCAAAGCTGAGTACCTCTGTGTGTGTAAAAGGGAGAGTCCCAAATGCTGAGTATAGCAATCAGTTTTCATACCAAGAATCACTCTGTTAGACCCTGTAAGTATGCCGAGGAATTCTGGCTGAGATAAGGAAGTAGAGAGGAAAAAGAAATACTCATCTTCCTCTTCCCTAGTGCATGTGGTGCTGCTTCACCTACCCAGGAAGGCAACTTTGATGCCAAAAGAAGTGGGAAACCGGATGGGAACACTTAGTCTCTGGTGGATATTCTACGCAATAGGACCCCGTTAGGAAATGCGCAGAGCCTGTTCGCTGTGTCGTGACCTCTTTTAAACTTTTCTTGGCTTGGAAAAGCAGCTTACAGGCTTGGTGTTCACTGGAAAAAGCACATACGGGGATGTGTTTCAGTGAAGGGATTGCAGAGGGGAAGAAGGGGAGAGATCTTGTGTCCGGTGTCACAGACTTCAGGGAGGCATGTGAAGGTCCTTGGGAGTCAGGAGCGGCTCTTGGAGTTTCTCTGAGTTGGGTGTTTTTGTCTTAGTGATCTCTGAGAAAAATGTATGTGGGGAAAGAGCGGAGTGGGGAGAACATTGATCCATTTTGAGAAAGGTGGTCATCTTGTACTTTGGGCATTATTAACTAGCAGAGAAAGCCGAACACATTAGCTTCCCAAAGTGTCCTACTCTCTGGGCACTTCACATACCCGTGTCACTGCTGAGCTACATGAGCACCTGAGAACCCTAGAGTGGATTTAGCTGTGCAGCACTCCGTGGAGGAATTAGGATTAGCTCCGTTTGGTGGATGCGTGCTTCAGTTCCTCAAGGGATTTACCTGAGGTCACGGAAGCTGTCTGTGGACAGGTCTCCTGACTCTCACTTAAAGGTCTTGGCTGCTGCATAGCCCTTCCCTGTGTGTGGAGAGAGTTGAAATGTCAGCTCCGATCGGTTGCTGCTTCGCCCTTCCTGAAAGTGCATGCAAACTCTGCAAGCTCCCGGCTAGCACAGCACTAGGGAAGTCAAGGAATCTATGCTTCTGGCTTGCCATTTGGCTCCCATGATGAGGAAACCCACTGCAGCGTCTCCCCAGGTGAATAATGGTTTGCAGTGAAAATTTTTTTTGTTGTTCTTTTTCTTGTTTTTTAATTATTGTAATTATTTTTAACACCAGTGATTTTTGAACCTGACAAGGAGCAATCCCAGGATGGGATGCTGTATAGAAAGTATCAGACCATGAAACAGTAAATTATTTTGTCAAAATTCACGAGGCTCTGCGAGGGATGTAAGCACTACCCCGTACCGGGGAGGAGGGTGTGACTGTGATTACAGTTGCTGTGCCACTGCAGGTATTTCTGTAAGCTCCTGTGGCTGTTTTCTTAATATTGCCCTGACAGTTGAGCGGATGGAAACCAGTTCCCATCAAACCAGAGGACTAGGTGTTCCAGCTCCTCTCTCTCTTTTTATTTTTCTTTTTAAAATGATTTTTCTTTCCAAAACAAACCATAAACCTTTCAATGTTTGGTTTGTTCCCAGGTGGGATCCTAACACTTTTCCTGCTGGGAGAGTACAGAGGGAGTGAGTGTAAGGCAGCTAATCCTCCCACAAATGTTAGTTTACTCAACTACAGCTGTTCTGGGTTTGGGGGAATTAGAATTGTATCCTTTTGTGGCCCTGCTCACCCAGGCAGGGGTTGCAATGGTCTTCTCCAGCTGATCAAGAGCGCACTACGTAGACTGTCCTCTGCTTCATATAATGACTTTTTGAGCCCTGTTGGAAGCAGGAGGAGCTTTGTAGTTGAGCTGAAAAAAGTCAAGCAAACTTCATGTCTTATGGATACATTTTGACTTGTTTCCTGCCCAAGGAAATAGTTTCCAAGTGGCCAGCTTCATGCTCTTGCCCTGTTTGAGGTCTGAACAGTCTTGCATCTCTGGGCCTTCACGCGTGCCCAGAGGAGAGAAGGAGAATGCGAGGAAGGTGTCAAGGGTAGTTAAAGGGAAAGGGCAAGATGGGGGTGGTGGTAGTGTTTTGTTGTTGTTTCCCCTGGTGTTTAATTTTCTAGGTGATAAACCCTGCTCCTCTTTGGAAGAACTGTATTGGCACTGAGTTTGTATTAGCACATCACACCAGTTAAGCACAAGCAAGGTGTGTTTTCACACTCTCTGGTACCTCCTTTCAGAAACTTTCCTGTTACCTCTGTCTGTATGAAATCAGGACATGACTCATCTGCTGCCATAGTGCTGGGGCTGTGCTGCTCTGCTCAGGCTCTCTGCAGAGTAACATAGGTAGTAGAGTGAAAACTGGTTGTCGCTTCATGTTAGCCAACTTCTAGACTTTTGAAATACAGTATTGCTGTTCTTTGTGTGCGAAAAATCCACATCCAATAAGAAACCCTAGCACTATTTTTCCTAAGTTCTCCTTAGTGTGTTTTTCCAAACATGCATCTGATCGTGACCTTGGCTGGTAATTCCTTTTTCCTGGAAAGTCTGAGGTTAAATTCAAAATAATTTTACAAGGTGAAATTACATGCACGGCTTCCTCTGTTCCAGATGCATGCCCTCTCTACCTGAAAGGTACAGTAGATATTTGGTGACTCCTTAAATATTTCTGACAGTGTGAAGAGGAATTAGATGAAGAGCACATGCTTTCCTTCTGGCATAAGAGATTTTGTGTAAACAATTATTCCAAATGGTCACATTCTTAAAATATTTTTTCATTAGGAATTACGATTCTCTTCTGTGAGGTGAGGAAACTGGAATATAGCTTCAGAAAATAAATGTATGGGGTAGAAAAACTCTGTCCTATCTTAATGAACAGTAAGAATGTATTTTAGTAATAATAGCTTATCTCTGTAAATTAAAAAGTTACGTTAATGACAAATATGTTCTGATCTGGTACTAGAAGTTATTCTTGATATCAGCATATTGCCCACTCATTATTTTGGAAACAGGAAGTATGTTTTCCCAAATAACAAGTTGGTGGCATCCTTTATTCTTTCACTGATGGAAAAATGTCTGTCTTAGAAAGCAGTTGCTTGCTACTTCCAGCTGGTGAGTGGTGTTACTAGTTTAAAACCTGACTGTATTTAGGAGGCACCAAAGCCCAGGGTCCCTTTCGGCAGTATTAGGAAGAACCAGAGGCTCTGATGTGAGGTACAGTCTGTGCCTTCCCGGTTGTGACACCCTGTGGACCCTGGGTACCTTTCCCGCTGTAGTCCTGAGACCGGTCCCAGGGCACTCCCTGGCTGCCTGCTGGGAAGCTGCCCACCATAACATCCCAGGTACTTCCAGTCTCAGTGCAGGCAGGTGGCCCTCAGGGGTCTCTGCAGGTCCCTGCTAATTCATCTGTTCTCTGGTGTGCACCATCTTGGACTTCTCCTTGAGAGGCTTCGAGGACTTCGTGGTAGTAGATCCGAACTGGGGAGCTCTTCCTGGTGTCTGGCAGTTAAGGATTATAGAGGGAGAGCATCCCCACTTCTCAGTGTCTGACTGCAGAAACCTTGCAGGAGCCTGAAATACCTCCTCATTTCTTTCCAAAGGCATGGTGCTTATCCAGGAAACCTCTGAAGAGAGTAATCAGGAATAGCTGGTGAGTTTGGAAAATCTTGGCTATCTTTGCCGGTGACCTAATTCTGGCAGTAAAGCTGAAAATCCGTAGGTCGCAGCAAAGCAGGTTACTGTCTCCTCTTCAGCGAGGCAGGTTTCTGATGAATGGTGCAGCTGCTTTGCAGGCACGCTGGTGGCGTGGAGGAGGACGCTGCGCTGGTCGGAGCAGTGTCGCCAGACGTTGCGGCGGTGAGCACACTGCATATCCCTAGAAGGATAATTATAATGGTATTAGTGAGAACGAGGGCACAGGACACTGTCGGCTATTTAAAGAACACGTCTATTTTTAACTACCTTTTAACAAAGACAGAGTTTTTATTAGACTGGGATAGTCAGGGCTTTGTAATTAAGCGGCCTGGGTTGCACGTTGATGTCTACAGCCTGCTTTGCATGTTCACTGATAGCCAAACGCGGGGTTGTAACTGTATCTTACTGCCAGGATAACAAAACTGAGATACCTGCGTGGCCCACAGCGAGCCTGATTGAAAAGCTGGTGCCAAACGCTCTTGTGGAAGAGGTACCTGGATGCCAGCATACTGGTGACAACTAGGCTGTGGTTGTAAGTCAGAAGGAGAATGTGGTGTAGAGTGTTCATGACCGGTGATGGCTACAGGGTTTAGCGTGCTGTTGTAAGCACAGCTCAGCCTAAAAGGGGTTTAGCTGGTAACATCGTGTGTTGTGCTACAGTAAAGTTCAGTTAATTATATTCACCAGGGATTAAATACTTCATAGCTAATAGCCAAGATCAATAATAGTATATCTTCAATATATAATTTCAGGGGGGATTAACTTCGATAAATAATAATAGACTCTGCTCCAGAGCATCTGTTGCTATTTGACATCTCTTTAACAGCTGTCCAAATGGCTTTCAAAGAAAGGCAGAAAGCCATAGAGGGGCTGGGAGGAGGGAAGAGAGGCTGATGAACAGGCACTGGGAGTTCTGTGCTAGACCTGGATGACAATGAAGGGGTGAGAGAAAATGCAAGGCACTGATTGACTCCATTCCTCTGCTGGGCAGGTGGCCACCTATGCTGCTCTCATCACCTTTTCATTGTGAAGCACAGGCTGTTATATTTGATCTTTTTCTACTGAGTCAAAGTAGTCTGTCTCATTGGTGCCTCTGAAGATCAAAGAGGTTGGGAAAGGATGAGCAGTCATGTTAGCGAACAGCTGTGTGTTCATTCCAGAGGAGGCACCTTCCAAAACGGTATCACTTTTATTACTGTGAGCATCAGTATTCAGTGGGGGTTTTTTTTGCCATTCCTTTAATCAACCTAGCTTTGGAAGTCATGGGATTACAGATGGTCTCTCATTTTTATTATTTTATTCATTTAAATGAAGCTTCTGTATTCTAGCCCTCTAGTTCAAAGAGAAGAACTTCAAGATACACAACAAATTGGACCCAAAGGTCCAGAAGTTACTGTGTGAATAAAAATAGCCCCAGATATATCACTTCAGCTTCAGAATCATAGTGTTGCTTTAGTGTAATTGTTTGGGACCCACCTGATTTTGGAGTGCAGCCACAGGATCCTGGTCAGACCTCGGTGCATTCGGCTGCTGTATTCTTGTTCCAAAGTGTTGGCAATACCGTGTCGGGGAGGAGGATAGAAAGAAAAACCTGGGCAGGATGAAGGGTGGAGGCTAGGGATAAGGGTGGAGCAGACAGTCCAGCTGTTGCAGTGCTGGTCAGAGTGAAAAGGAAGATAACAGAGACTTGGTGTGAGGTGAGAGCAGTCCTACTCCCTGAAGTGCCCTCCGAGGTGAGAGCAGGACCCTGAGTCTTCCGGAAGTGTCCTGCTGACAGCCGTGCCTGCAGTGCTGTGGCTTTGAGTCCCGGAACTAGAAACTCTTGTGTCCACGTCGGCCAACCCCTGCACCCGCTGGACATGACTGGCACTGACCGTCTGCTCGGTGTGGGCAGGCGGAGCAGCCTGTGGGAGATACAGCCAAAGGTGTCTGTTATCCCTCCCTGTTGCAGCTCAGGAGACACCTGTCCTGCGGGAAACCCAGAAGTTTTATCCAGATCCCCTGTATTACAGAAACCCAGAACCAGATCCAGATCCCCTGTATTACACCACGGGGACAGAGACTGCCTGATTTCCCCTCCCTCCGTCCCTCTCTTCCCTTTTCTTGATTTTGGAAAGCCTTGAAGGATTTGTGTGCCGTGGAGGAAGCCGGGAGAGCTCGGCTCCCTCCAGACTGCAGTAGTAGGCTAGAAAGACCCATGTTTTGGAACAGAGCAGTGGTGGCAACAGACCACTTGGCACAAGGTTTGTTGGTCTTGCAGCCTCTGTTTGCCAAGAGGCTGAAGCTCTTCCAGAGCTGAAATCAGTGATGAGTCTTCCCATGTGGAAGGGGTGGGGTAGAAGCCATTTCTGCGTGCCTGGGGGGGGGTTCTGGGACGTATGCTGACTCTGAGGGGCAAGGCCGTGCCGGGCTCAGGGGAATAGTCAGGGCAGGGTTTGTGGGACAGCTTCTTTTGAGATTTATAATGTGTATTTTAAGTTAAAAATCCTTGCTTTATGCTTACCTTAAGGCTTATAGCTTCCGCTTCAGATGCGGGGAAGGGCTTGTGTGCTATGAAACAGTCCATTTTTTTGCAAGTATTTCAGTTTTTTGGTTGGATGCTTCCTTTCCCGACGCACTGTGTCTTGGTTTTGTGACTGAGGTGGCCTTTGGCCATAACACTGCTGGTGCAGAGCGTGTCGATACGTCGCTGTTTGTGCTTCATTTCCACTTACGGGCCTGAATGGGGATGCTGCTCTCCTGAGCAGTGTGCCAGTAGATCCCGGTTATGCAACGTGTCCCCAGTCAGAGGTGCATTGATTTGTGTGACTTTGAAAAGTTGCATTGCCTCGCTTCTTTTTTGGTTTATTACTTATTATTGTTCTTACTGTTGTTTAATCGTGGGCCTCTTCATTTGTGGTTTATTTTTCTTCTTCCCTTGATTTGAGAATACAGTTGGGTACATGTATTTCTCTAACTTTTGCAGGCAGATCTGGTATGGTTAAGATCAGGCTGAGAATGTTGCCTGTAGAATGGTTTTGGTCCTTTAAATTCCTATTTATAATATGCTGTCAAATCTTTTTATTATCGGTCCTGAATTTTCATTTCTTTGTTTCTTTTAAACGATAAAACGGCTTAAAAAATAAAGATCTAAAAGCTTTTTTCCCAACTACTTTTTCATGGTACATTTTATTAGCATTTGCAGTACAAATACTCCCACATGCCAGGGAGCCATAGGTAGAAACAGACTGGAAACAAAAGAGGCAGATGAGCAAGTATCTCCTTCACCTGGGAGCAAACGCAGGAAAATGAAGAATCGTGAGAAGAGACCTGATTTAAAATTGGGAAGCGAAGCTTGTTCTGGATGGTTTCACAGCTCGGGTGGAGAAGATGAATTTTTAACTGCATATTTCTGAGGCAGATTTCCTTCTAAACCATGTGGCTTGTCTCTGGTGTCCTGTGGAATTGGGGTGAGCGGGTGTGAGTGTGTTTATTGCAGGCTGGCTGGACGCCACTGCAGCGTTATTGCGCGTGGCTGGAGGGCTCGCGGCAATTGCATAACGCTCTGCGGCAGAGAGAGCACGGACTCGGCCCCCGGCGCCCGCTGCCTCGCCATTCCCCGGCCAGGTGCTTGGCAAAACCTCTCCCTTCGCTGACGACGAGTGTTTGGTAGAGCAGGGAGTGGGTAGCATTGCAGAGAGGACTGGCCGGGGGGTCAGAGACGAGTAAGGAAAACCTGCCAAGCTGTGTGATGGCTGCTGGGGACAAGCTTGCCTCTGACCTGTGAATTGTTTTTTGAAGGAAACTGTATTTCCCCCCCCTTTTCCCTGCCCTGTGGTTTTTGCATGTGTTTCTCATTACTTTTATCTCAAAATCTTTCTCCTCTGGTGAATTATTGATGTGGGGTCACTTGCGTCTCTCCAGGAATTGCTTTCTTTAACCAGCAATCCCTCCTGAATTTTTTAAGCAATCTGTTAGCTCTGAAACCCAAACAAGGTTGGTGGTTTCCAATTCCAGGGTTAAATTAGACTGGACTTTGAAAAGGTGTAGAGGAAAGAGGAGGAGAGCAGAGGGGAAGGATGATAATGTCCTTTTCCATGTTAGGATCTTCCTTCTGCTTGCTTCTTTCGGTGCTTTGTTTGGTTTGGTTCTGTTTTTTTAACATTTCTTGGAGATCAGGTGTCTGATTTAGCCTCAGTGGGACTTGAGCATATTCCTAATGTTAAGCACATGCTTCAGTCCACTGTTGAATTCCAGCCCTACAGACCTGCAGGCTTGGTACACATATATCTGGGAAATGCTTTTCTTTTCCCTCAGATGCTCCCTTCTTTCGACACAAAAATCAGAATTCAGCATTTTGAAATGCTGCTGGAGGAGAGTTGGTCATTTCCTGCTGCGAGGGAGGCTTGATCTTTTAAAGATGGGAAGGGCGCGTGTGTGTGTGTTGCAGATGTTGGGGCCTTGGTTCAGCGAAGTCTGTCAGCAGTGTCTGACGAGGGGATAGTGCTGAATCTGGTAAACCTGCTGCTTCAGAGCTGAGCGTGTCCCTGTGTTGGACGGATTCCTCAGCAGAGGAAGTTTCTCGACTCAAGTTTCCATCGCTTCTGCCCAGGTGGAAGCTGGAAGGAAACCCACGAACCCAGGCCCTGTCCTAGCACAGAAGTTGGAGTCTCTCCAGGGATGTTTACATTCCCGGATGGCTCCTGGACGGTGGTGCAGCAGGCATTGCTCCAGTATTCCCAGGGGGAAGCTGGACCTGAGCGGGAGGGGGGTGTCACCCACTCAGCAGGGTTGCACAGAGGTTTGGCTGGGCCCACACTGGGCACCCCTCGGGCGTTGAAGGTAGGTGGGTTTGTAGCCCCTCTGGTAGCCCTTCAGTGACCAGCAGCTAGAGGTTTGGAGCTGCCACCACAGATCCCTCGGCTCTCGGGGGACTCCCTGGGCAGGGGAGAGGCTGGTGGCTTTGTGCCCAGCTTGCTGTGCTGCAGAGTGGTGGGGCAGATTGATTCCTACCCAAACACCTCAAAAAATGTCTTCAGAAGAGTGGGGGAGGGAAATGGGGAAGTTTTTGCACCCACACCTCTTTCCGCACTGCGGTTTTGGACCAGGCAAAAAGGAGCCCGGTTCCTGCGGTGGGATTTGGGTGCGGGTTGTACAGTGAGACAGCTGAAGCTGTGAGCAAAAAGCACGCACAAATACAGGCTTCCTCCCCGCGCTTTATATAATCAGGGTGGATGATGTCATTGGGAGCTGGAGGGGAGAGCAGGCTGCGAAATCGCAGCCCTCTGCAGCCAGGCACAGCCAAGTGCAAGGAGCGGATGCACAGAGCAGGGGCTGGGCTGCTCTGTGGCAGGGGCTCAGGTCAGAGGGCCAGGGGCTCAGGCTTGGAGGGGAGCTGGGGGGTAGGAGTAGATAACCCAGACGCGGTCAGAAGCTCTTTCACAGGCACAAAAGGAAAATGGAGGGAGAACAGCATGTGCCCAGTGGGCAGCAGTGGCGTTTCGGGGGCCAGCGCACTGTTCCACGTGCAGCTACCTATAGCTTGTTGTGGATCAGCTGGCAGGCCGATGGGGCTGCTGCTCATCCCTCTTCTGCTTCAGTTTCCTGGCCCATCTGTTTAGCAGCTGACATACCTTTTCCCACAGCAGCTGCTGGCAGAGAAGAGAGGACATTCTTGCTCAGCTTGCCCTCCACATCCTAGAGGAATTTCCTTCTGGGCTCCTCCTGGCCCTGCACAGGGCAGGAAGCAGAAGTGGCAGAGGGACCTTGTCCTAGCTGGAGTTGCCAAGTGGAACAGGTTGTCCTCAGCTCTTTGGGACAGAGAGGTGTTTGCCAGGCTCTGGTTTACTGAAGCCTCTTGGGTGCTTTGCTCCTTTTCTGGCCACCCGGATGCCCCACATGGGAATCTCAAATAGGATTCTTCCCCATCATCAGGCTGAGCAGGATGGGGACACTGGACTGATCTCTTGGGAAGGAGGAGAGTCCCTTCCTTTCAAATCCTCCCTGGATTATTTCTTCAGCACATCCAGCACCTACCATGTGCACAGGATGCTGCTGTGAGAGCCTGATTTTTTTCCAAGGCCACTTAGGCAGGACAAAGGGCTCCAGCTTCTCCTGTCTCCCCCACAGCTAGCATGCAAAGGCTTCGGCCTTGGCTGAAACTGGAATTCTCCTCCTGTCACCCTCTGTCTTCCCCAGGATCAAGGCAGCGAGAGGCAGCAGCCCTTCGCACCAAGCCCGAGTTGTTACTCTGTTATATAACAATATGGGCATTTAGACTTGTTTTTCCAGATATTGGCAGATGCGTCAAATATTGGCATAATCCAGTGGTTTACATGGAAAGCCGTCTGGCTCTGTCTGGAGCCTGCACAATGCTGGTATTTTCATTGAATACAAGAGCCTGCAGCATTGTCAAAGCCACGTTGCAACAGAGCCCAGGTAAACAAGGGGAAAAGACATTCGCATCGTGGCCTGACCCCTGGGATTACAGCTGTCCAGGTCCAGCTCCAGGACTCAGTAAGGAAGATTAATAGGTTTGTGATTGCTTTCTCTCTGAAACAGTCTTTTAGCTAAATTTGCTGTGATGCTTCTGAGCTGTGGGGTTTTATTTCTGGGTTTTACTGGAGCCACCCATCAGTGCGTCAGACCTGCCTGTGTGCTCTGTGGTTTAAGAACCCATCGCGGTCTGCTCAGGCTGCTGGAAGTTGAGAGAGGTCGGACTGTGACCGGGTTAGGTTTTAAAAATAAAAAGGCAAGGTCCTGAGCACTGCGAAGGGGAGAGCTGAGGATGCTGGTTGATTTGCTGTCTCGGGTGCCAGGACGGTTGCTGTTTGCTATCCCAGCTGCACTGGGCAGGGAGCAGCTCCGCCAGCGTTGTCCCCAGCAGCGGGAGGTGACTGCAGGGCTAAGGGCCTGGCTGTCCCTGGCCTGCACCAGCCTGCGTGCCAAGGCTGGCCATGCTGCGTGCTGATGTAAAGCCTGTGTGCCACCCTCGGCCGGGCTGTGGTTGGAGATAAATGCACTTACATTTGCAGTGGTGTCAAAACTGAGCGTGGCTCGGCTCTGAGAGCAAAGGAAGGGGAAATCCAGCAGCGGCACAGAAGTGGTTGCTTTGGTCAAACCCCTCCAAACCTGCCTCGGCCCAGCCAATGCCACTTGCCCCTGCAGCATGCTTGTTGCTGTCCTGTCCTCAGCTTATCAGCTCGTCTCATGCCCTCATCGCAGGCAGGTGTCCCCTCCTGATGGCTGGTGTGCCGGCAGAGGCCATCACCCCTGCTGCAGGCCGCAGCCTTTGGTGACGGGCCAGCAGAGCCGCTGGCAGGAGCGGCTTCTCTGAAACCATCTGCGTGAGCCTGGGCCACTCTCCTGGGCTTTGAGAGCCAGTCCGGGGATGCAGAACTGGAAAAATGGCCCTGGTGGGGCCACACGTGCTGGGGCAGTAAGTTTGCCAGCATTCCCAGTCTCCTCACGAGGACAGGCCCTCTGGCTGCTCTGTCCTCTCCCTGCCCTGGCCAGGGCCTGCAGAGCGCAGTAACCTTCTCCGATCCACCGTGGGCCTGGGGCATGACAGGAAGCGTGTCAGCGTCCAGGGTTTTATTGTGTGGCTGGATCTTTGCATATAGCTTTCAGGTGCTGAACACGGTCGGTCTCATCGAGTCTGCACACAACCTAGCTTCTGACGTGGCAGATGGATGCCATGTTTTTCACTGCTGTCTCAGCAATCTGGCCAGTGCTCACTCGCTCCTGCCGGAAGCCAATTGCTCGTTCCAGGAATTGCAGTTCCTGGTGGAGTGCCTTCCCCGGTTCCTAGTAAAACCTCCAGCGTTGACCCCAAAGCTCAGGCTGTAGATGTGTTGTCCATTCTCTCTGCATTCAGGAGTGGGCTGTGATACCTTTGACACTGGTTAGATGTTGATTCTCCTAACTTTGTTTCCTGTTACACGGATAATTCAGTTTTCACTATGGGCCGGAAGCTGCCCTGGCCCACGGGGCAGGGGGGACCCTGCGGTCCCTGCCTTAGCAGGTGCTGTGTAGCAAGTGCCCTGGTAGGTGGAACCAGCCCTTGCTCCTCTGCCCCCAGACCTACGCACGCACCTTTCACTCTTTCAAGCCGCAGCTGTGACTTGGGCTGCAGGTGTGTGGCTGGAGCTCGTACTCCTGCTGTGGAGAGACATGGCCTGCTCTCTGCTGCAGCTTGATGGCGGTGCTCCGGCAGCTCTGACCCAGTCACTTGCCTCCGTGGCTGTCCAGGAAACCTGTGGCATAGCCAAAAATGGGCTCAAAACCCAGAATGACTTTAACCACAAGATCCTCCTCCTCTTCCTTTCTCTAGCTGCAACGACTCAGTGTCCAGTCCCCTGTGGGGTGACATCTATACTGCCAGCTTGAGCCAGCAATGCTTCTTCACTGCTGGCCCTGTAGGTCATCGGGCAGACACCCACAGTGGGTGCACACAACTCCTGCAGATCAAGCTCTACGTTGAAAATAGGTTTCCAGGTAGAAAAAAATCTCCCTGTGTCAGCCATGTGGATTTAATGTGGGGTTTGCTCTAGAGCAAGATGAGAAGTAAAAGGTGAGATTGATGCGAGTCCTGTTTTTTCAGTTTGATTTTTGGATTATGACTCCCTTTGGCCCACCCCTCCAGTTGTTAATATTTAACGGAAATCGTGTGTTCTTCAAGGCCCTTGCTGGTCATGTGCAGCCCTGTGGCTGTTCTTGAGACAGGATGATGGACCCTTTGTGAAGAGATTTATAAGAGAAACAGTGAGGAGCTCACAGCTACAGCATCGCTAGCGAGCACTCCCCTGCGCTGACAGTTCATCACCAAAACCCCTGACCCTTCCACCCTTAATCATCCTTGCTTGTCACTGACATAATTGCCTGATTACAGACTCCCCCACCCCTTTCAAGTGGGGTGCAATAGTGAATTTCAAAACCAAATGGAAATGAACTGTCTGTGCTCGGGTTTATTTTACTTCCCCCGCATTGAAATGGAGGCGGCTGAGGTTCGGTTTCTTTGTGCACGAGCAGGGGCTGGGATAGGCTTTCAGGACTCCTTTGCACCGGTGTTTCTGGTATGTGAATGGTGGAGCTGATGTCATTGTGTTATTGATTGGGATGACAAGTTTGGACATAAATCATTAATGTCTGGGAAGGAGAGAGGGAGGGGGGAAAAGGCAACCCATACTTGATAGTTTTCCATAAATCTGCCGTTCATTCCTGCATACGTGGTACAGAGGAGGAGATAGCAGGAACAGTTTTCCTGGGCAGCCGGAGGACAATGTGCTTTGCTACTGCTGCCTGAACCATTTTCCCCCGAACATGTTTCCATATTCTGCAGAAAATGGCTCATACCATCGGCAACACTGTCATGGTCGAGCCCGTCTCTGTAGACGTGAGCCAAGGGCAGAAGGCTGCCCAGGGAAGGGGCTTGTTCCCACCCCCAGCAGCATTTCAGACCTGGTCCCTCCAGCTCCTTGAACTGACAGCAGGATTGTGTGGGTGGTTTGGGCTCACCATTTTTCTCACTGATCATCTTAATTTTGTGCAAAAAGAGGGCGCTTAGATCAGTTTGCAGCAAAGGCACCCGAGCCAGCAGTGCACAGGGGTGCAGGGGTCATTGGAAACTGCTTTCGCCGAAGTTGTTCACAGTGAATAACTGAGGGAGAGGAAAGCCGTGAGATACTTGTACCATTTGCCTGTGTGCCTTGTCCCTGCACAAAGTTCATCCAGATGAGTCCCAGTATCAGTTCAGACAGCAAGAAAACAAACAGTGTCTGTCAGAGGTTAGCAATAATGCAGGTATTGGTGAGCAGCTGATGTTTGCAGAGTAAATAGTTGAGTGTCAGTCTGTCCTGGTACCTGTGGGGAATCTTGTGATGTGTGCAAAGAGAGAAACATGAAAACTGCCTCTTGGGGGGAGGTAGAGAAGGAAATGACATTCCCTCTCAGAGCATCACTCTGACCCTCCTCTTCTCCCCTTGCAGCCGAGCTCACCTCCGCCTGTGTCTAGAACGCTTAAAAGTTCTGATACCGCTAGGACCAGACTGCACCAGGCACACGACGCAAAGCACATATCAAGGTAAGAGCTGCTTGTCCCAGCTGCTTTCGGCCTGGGCTGTGGGAAGGGGGATCCAGGCGCTCGCTCTTGCTGCCTAGAGGTAACTGTCGAAGGGACCAACATCTTTAAAAAAAGCAAGCAAGCCTTGCCCCCTTGGTTAATCATTTATCATTGTTACAAGCCACATTGTTAGAAGAGTCCATAATGAACTCTGTTAACTACGGAAATGATTGATGTGGAGAGCAGGGGTCTTGCTCTGTATTGTGATCATTGGTTGACAGCTGCATCTCTTTAAGGAAAAACACACCTACTGTTGACCGGCTGCATTTTGACGGGAAATGCAGCTTTTCTTTCTGACGTGCTGGTGTGTTTCCACTGCCGAAGCATTAGCGCAAACCACACGAGCGTGAGACAGGGTTGGCTTGCTGCGGTTTCATGTGCCAACCTGCCGGCTAGCCCGGCACTCCTCCAGGTTCATTTTTGGCAAAGCAAAGCAGGAAAAGAAAACGCAGTGTTGTCAGTATCTGGAAGAGGCTGAAATACTTTGTCGCAGGTCGGGATAGCAGGAGGGAGGATGGGTGGTGAGGGAGAAAAAGCGCTGCCGAAGGGACAGAGTTAGCCTGGAATGACTCCTCCTTATGCAATCTGCTCGTGGTAGGAAACAAAGAGCAGTGCCCTGGTAGATTCCCCAGCTGCGATCAAAGAAATCCGTAGTAGGTTATGTAAATCGCTTGCTGAATAGAAAACTGTTCCCGAGAAATCCTACTAACCCATGCGGCAAGGAACACACAACTCCCAGGGCACGTTTTTAAGTTACAGTGGTTCATAACAACCCCTGAATTGGTTTGGTTAAGGAATTGAGGCCCCTTCGTGGACCGATTTGGTAATGCAAGTGGCTGAACCCATGGGGAATGGCCCACAAACTGCCTACAGTTCAGACCATTTCCCCTGGAGAGGCTCTGTCCTCGGAGACTTTTTGTACTAATGTGTATGCTTTATCAGGACCTGGGAGGTAGAAAAGATGTGAGGAGATGGCACTGTTCCTGGAGACGGCAAGGCAGCTTGGTTTAGGGCTCTCTAGCAGCTTAAATCCTTCTGGGACCTGGAAAGGTCTCAGCAAAGCAGGTGGCTGAGCAGTGGGGGTGGGAGGGAAGGAGAAAAGGATGAAACTAATTACTGAGTCATATTTGGTCATGTCAGAAACTTGAAGAGGCTGAGAGGAAAAGTCAACACCAGCTTGAGAACCTGGAACGAGAACAAAGATTCCTAAAGAGAAGACTGGAACAACTACAGGGTCCTCAGGAGATAGAGCGAATACGAATGGACAGCATTGGATCTACCATTTCCTCGGATCGCTCTGACTCGGAGCGAGGTGAGTGTCACTGAACCAGCTCTGAATCTCTTTTGTGAAGCAAAGGCATGAGGCTCGTCCATTTCTTGTCTCTCAGCTGCCTCCTTCTTACTGCCTCTGGTATTTAGGCAGCTGATTTTGCTCACGTGCAGAGACACACACACACATATATATGAAGAGTTTAGTATTTTGCTTGAGTTCTAATTAAGTCTGGAAGAAGTGTTGTTATTGTCAACTTAAGCTGATTTCTGTGGCATTTAAAGCAACCTGTTTCCCTGAAAAGCTCTTTAAAATGCCAAAGCATTAGTTAGGAAAAATAATGTGATTACAAGGTGGTAGCTAAATACCTGATGGTAAAGTTGAAATACCCTTTGTGCTTCTTGTTCTACTGAATCCCTTGGCAACGCAAAGAGGAAAATGTAAGAAGGTATTAGTGGGACTGGAATGGGTGTTGCAAAGCAGCATCCAGCTTCTCTTTCTGTATTTGGGCCGTGGTATAACCAAGGTGCCACAGTATAAGCAGGCATACAGAACAAAGCAAATTGCCTCTTAAAATTCCCAGAGTCATTCTACACAAACATACACACACTTTTGTTTTTCCAGGCTTCCCATACAGCTCACTTCCTCAGTTACAACTGGAGGGAGGTGATGGGAATGGCTAACTGAATTCTGATAACTTTTTTTTTTTTAAAATCTCTCTGCTGTGGAGAGATATTTAGATGCTGGAGATGGTTTGATATTTACTGACAGACCCAAAAATGTTGTACGGTTTGGGTGTGAGTCTGTAGTTTGTTTTGTTTTTTTTTTTTAAAAAAAAAGTCCTTTTGGAAAATCCCTAAACGATATGGGAACCAAGATATCTCGTTAACTAGACCTCAGCTTTCCAAGTCTGTCTTAAAAATCAGATTTATGTTCTGAACTCCACTGAGCATCTCTGAGAGTAACCCAGATCCCCGTGGTGGTGTATTGTAATGCCCTCTGTGAGTTATCCAGCTTTGGCAGCATCATACCAAGCAAGTAGCACGTTTTGGGATAACTTCACGCTCTGTGTTCTCCACTACCCTCTGTTTTTCTTTTTGTTTCCCACACTGGGGTGATAGAGCTCCAAAGAAAGGGGTAGAGGAACAAGTTCGGTGCGTGGGGCTGCCCACCTGTGCTGATAGTGTGGCCTGCATGCTACAGGAGTCAAGTCCCTAATTAAAACTCCAAGCTGGTATCCAGTCCTTTTATAAATTCTGTCCCAGCCCATCCCATTCCAGGGAGAACACAAAGTTTTCTTGCCAGGCTGCTGCTTCATCCCTGACTGGAGGAGTCCCAGCAGCTCGCTGGCTTGCAGAGAGTAGTTGGGCCTGCAGCGCTAACCTGTGTGCATTTCTCTCCCTTTCCTTTTTAGAAGAGATCGAAGTGGATGTTGAAAGCACAGAGTTCTCCCATGGAGAAGTGGACAATATCAGCACAACCAGCATCAGTGACATTGATGATCACAGCAGCTTGCAGAGTATTGGGAGTGACGAAGGTTACTCCAGCGCCAGTGTCAAGCTCTCGTTTGCTTCCTAGAACCAAGTGAGACAACAGTGCAGGGCAAAGGATTCACTGGGATGATCAAACGGGGTCCTAGATGCCAGTATCCTCTTTCAGAAATGACATATTGACAGCTAGTCCTGGAGAGACCTGTACATAGAGCTTTTTGGGTAAAGGAAGCCTCCACAGAAAGCCACATGTGTTCATTTGGTCATGTTACCAATCCCAATTCCTGCT